>NW_019268526.1:1386910-1392776 GCF_002738365.1 Cucurbita moschata | reverse complement strand
TTTTTTTTTTTTTTTTTTGTCGTCTCAACCCGACTCATTAAGATTATAATCTAATCCTATTCGAGTTTTATGAGATTTAATCATTAACGTCGTTATTTTTTAAATAATTAAAAAAATAAAAACAAAAATGAATGGTTGGATTGGTGGTATATTTTTAATAGTGTTTTTGACTGAATTTATGTATAATTTAGAATTTTAGTTTATGAAATTTATTATAAAATTTTAATTATATATTCAGTAAATTTTTAAATTTAAACAAAATTGAGACATAAATTTTCAAAGATTAAAAATTTCAATAAATATTTTCCACACAAATTTAAAAATTTATATAAATAGGATAAATTGGTTAGTGGTGGGCCCTTAGATATTATTGAAGAAGATCCAGCATTTAAATTTATTGCTAAATATAAAATTATAAGGTGAAATAATTAATGATTCCTCATTTATTAATTACCAGTAGTTGAATTATTGTTACCTATTTATTGTTACTGTGCCTTCCCTTCTCAATCTAATTTTAGATTCTCTAATTCTTTTAATCTTTTACTAATGTTGGTTTAAGTTTAGGAATTGGGTCGACTGAGCTTTTGGTTTTTGGGATTAAGTTTCAATTAATTAATTAAAAAAAACTAATTAATTATTTTAATTTAAAGGATAAGAGTGTAAAATCTGTTAGGGGTAAAAATGTAATAAAACGTATGAACCAATTGAAAATACACGACACAAATAAATTTTCAAATAAAAAAAATCATATTTACTTTAAATCATATTTTAACGTGTTAATATGATATGGTTGGTTTGAAATGCATTAAAAAAAATTTATTTAGGTTAAACTGAAAATTTATAAATAAATACCTTATTTCGATTGTTAGACAAACACAACTCTCTACAATGGTATGATATTGTCCACTTTCAACATAAACTCTAATAGTAAAACTTTTATCCTCCAACACAACAGTTTATTATTTATTTTCTTTTTAAATTATTCCAATAAATTTATTATTATTCTTATTTTAGCCCATCAAATAAATTCAACGATATTTTAAAAAGTTATTTTCGAGTCGTATAATTTAAAATAGTCCAAATTATAAAAACAAATTAAAAAAAATTGCTTAATTTTAATTTTAAAATATAGAATTTCATTTTTTTTAAAATATAGAATTTTAAACACGTTTGATAATTCAAATTTTTTAAAATAAAATATTAACTATTTTCATTTCAAACTATATTTTTATTTTTTTAATTTAATAATATAAAATATTAACTATTTTCATTTCAAACTATATTTTTATTTTTTTAATTTAATAATATAAAATATTAACTATTTTCATTTCAAACTATATTTTTATTTTTTTTAATTTAATAATATTATTGAAACTTTTAAAAGTAATATTTTTTAAACAAAATAAATGAATAATTATATAAATTTTTTTTTTAATAATTTCAAATTTAAAATTATATAGAACTATATAATAAACAATAAAAATTAGAATTTAAAAAAAAAATATACGTCAACCCATGTGATTGGTCCTCGAAAGAAGAAAAAAAAAGGGGAGAATTAATTGTATGAAATAATAAATTGTAATTTTTATTTATTTTTATTTTTGGTCTGCCAACCTTCATTTAAAGGCCGCCTGAAAAGGATGCATTTAATTAATGTGCAACCTATTGGGGATTTCATTATATCTACCTTATTTAATGTCACACTTACCCTCTTTGCTTGAATCAATTATCTTACTTTATTATGAGTATGGACTTTTTAGGTTAGGAATGTTAATTTCTAATAAACCTAAAACACTTTAATTAATTCTCGGGAGAATAGGATATCTGTAGAGATTTTTGTTTAAACGACCGTGTTGGGTCGAAAATTCTCATTTACACTTGGAATGAAGGAATCAGAGGGAGAGAGATTTCTCCTTGTTTAATGAATCGTGTCGAAAATGAGGATTGTATTCTTTGTCCTTGTTTTTGCCTTGAATCTCGACTCTGACCAAATCTCAGTCTGTCATGTCGTTTGTCAAAAGTGGTATTGATCAAGCTATCTTATGGAGTGATTCGAATCACAAGTCGTAAAATACGCCAACCCAATTTGTTTTTGCTCCTTATTTCTTTTTGTTTGTTTAAATTTGCATGTTAGAGTCATTCAAGTAGTCTTGATCAAGCTATCTTGTGGAGTAATTCGAATCACATGGTGTAGAAACGAGCTTTCTTTACTCTTGATCTCGATCGTTAAGGTAATTCATTCCAAAACTTTTTCTAAGGCCGATTCCTTATCGTTTTTTGGGGTTATTGGATAATTTAGATCTAACGTTCTCATTTTTTTAACAACTGTTTCTAAAACAAATTTCAAGAGTTTTATAACAAAAGTATTTTAGAAAATGTGAGCAAGGAAATGCATATAAAATAATTTGTAAGCAAAAAAAAAAAAAAGTTATTTGCTTTTACCACATATTTGAAAGCATATAACTCGCCCGAACAGCTGACTATTAGTCACATCCATTAAGATACATTTTGAGTCATTTTCAATTTTCCTAGACTAGACGTGATTTTTGCTAACAGTAATTTGATCTTGTGGAGCTTTCATTCAATGCCTGATGGACAGTAAATTCGGTGAGCATTGATATGGACAAAATTAACTGGGATGCAAATTAAAATAGAAGGCGGATACACAGACAAAGAAGGCATAGCCGTTCCGACTCCGCTCGTGTCGACATCACCAAATGTCGATCAAAAAACATCGATTTAGGAACTCTTAGCTAATAAAGTATAATTAAGAGGTAAAAATAAATTGAACATAGGTAAAAAAAATGAAACAAATTGGTGTAGTTTGCTGAGAATTTAATGGCATTCATCACACCCACCTCAACCATCCTCCCAACCGCCCACCTCTGGTTTAGATCAACTGTAATAAAGCCACTTCCACCGGACTTTTTCAGCAACCCACACCCACAAACAGACCAACCCAATCTTCCGCAGCCGTTTCCTTTCAAATTCCGGCCGTTTTCATGACAATGCCGACGGCCTACACGGTGGCCGTCGAGGATGCGACGCCGGAGAGCGGCGGAAAGCCGTCGGCGGGGCCGGTTTACCGGAGCATCTACGCTAAAGATGGGCTTCTCCAGTTGCTGGCTGGGTTCGAATCTCCATGGCAGTTCTTCAGGTTTGCCTTTTTTTTTTTTTTTTTGGATTTAAATTCTTTAAATGATTTTCCTTCGATTTTTTACGTTAATTAAAACCTGATTTTTTTTTTCCCGAGCTAAGCCATTGAGAACTTTCATAATTTATTTATTAAAAATACACATTATATATATATATATATATATATATATATATTAAAACAAATTATAAAATTAATAAAAATAATTTTGAAAGTTTAATGACATAATTAAAATTTACTTGTATTTTTTATTTTATACTTTAAAAATTACATTTAAATATAATTCAACCATTTAAAAATTAAATGTTTCCTTAAAATTAGGAAAAACTTCAATTTATAATCTAAATTTTGAGTTCGTATTAATTAAAATTTTAAATTAATAATTTTAATTATTGAATCCTAAATTTTTATTAATGAATTAATTTTGACTATTTATTAAAGATTTTTTTTAGCTATCTGCATTTGATTTACGATATTTAAAGTTAAAAAATGATCGGTGAAAGTGCGGCAACCAATATGATCTCGTTTCTTGCAGCGATTCCGTCAAGAGGAATCCTGGAAACCGGATGCTTGGTCGTCGGCGAACCAACGGCGATTCCAAGGTAACAATTTCCGGCGAACTCTGAACTTGAAACGAGACCTAAAAGATTAAATTGAGTTATTGGAACTGATTCCATGAGTTTTGCAGGCGGGTTCCTATGTATGGCTCACATATCAAGAAGCGTACGATGCTGCAATCCGGATGGGTTCTGCTATTAGAAAGTGTGGCGTTAATCCTGTAAGTCCAAGGGATGTTCAATGAAATGTGTGTTCTTCGAAGTTCTAATATTGCCTTAATTTTTGACTGCATCAAGTGGAACTATGTTTTGCCCTATTGTGACTGGTTTCTTTTTTTTGTTTTCTAGGGAGATTGCTGCGGTATATATGGATCCAATTGCCCTGAATGGATAATTTCGATGGAGGTAAGAAATTTTGTGTTTTTGAAGATGTATATGAGGTTGAGATTTAGGGGGAAAGTCACCAATGTGTGAGCTAAATCCGCCAATTCTGTGGGACTGTTGGTTCATTTCCCTTCTTTTCAAGTTTTTGAAGTTATCCTTCATTTGTTTCGAATGTGAAAAACATTATCCATAGATTTCTGCGAAGGAATTTAACTCTTAAAACATCATCGTACAATCATAACTTTATCTTAAAAACATAACAATGGCTTATCTTATGATGTAGCACACGTCTTGGGCTTATCTTATGATGTAGCACACGTCTTGAGCTTCATCTTAAAAACATAACAATGCCTTATCTTTACCTAAAAATGATGTAGCACACGTCTTGAGTATTTCGAAGAATACTCCCTAACTGACCCCACTATAGGGGTCATGAAAATGCAAACACATGTAAGTCATGCTCTAGGGACCTATCGTTAAAACATCCTAGGGGTGGCCTCCAATCTAAATTGGATGTGCAGTACTTCCTTACACACGACCCATACGTGCGAGCATGATTCCTTAGGTGGTTCGCACCCTCTGGACCCATCATAGTCGAGCTGGTTGTCCGTAGCGACGTTCGGAGGTTAGCAAACCCTTGAGTGTCATGTGTGGCATGATCACCATCATCATCATAGCGTACGCATCCGTACTCATCATCGTAAAAGGGGAAGTATCCTGATGCATATGTACACACAGAAATGTATGAGGTCTCTATAGTTTCTCGTCTTTAAAACATCTTTATGATGATGGTTTAAGAGTTAAATTCCGCATAAGAGCTTAGGTTAAGATGACGGTAGTGACTTTAGGTAGCAGAAATCTAGAGTCCTTACAATTGATCTACGAGATATAAATTTGAATTTTATTATTAAATGAACCATAAGCCTTCAATTTTGTGTCGAGTAGATTCATGAATTTAAAAAAAATTCAAAAGTTTATCGACTAAATTTGTAAATTTGAAAGTTCTGACACCAAATAAATAAAAATCCCACAGGATAGAGACTTGTTTTAATTTGAAAATTTCAGAACTTTTTTAATTCGATACCATACTGAAAGTTTAAGTTAATATGTTTGAGCTCTCATCTCATCTCCTTTGTTACCTACAGGCCTGTAATAGCCAAGCTATCACTTACGTACCTCTGTATGATACACTAGGTATGGTTCCTTATTCCTCCTGGCATCTCTTGGACTTTAAGAATAAGAGAATAGTAGCTTAAGCGCCTGCATTGACATTTAAACTGTTGCAGGTGCTAATGCTGTCGAATTCATCATTAACCATGCTGAAGTTTCAATTGCTTTTGTTCAAGAAAACAAACTTGCTTCTGTACGTTTCCATGCTGCTAACCTCTTCGTTCTTACCCTGTATACATAGAATTGCTATTTGTTTAAAATGTTCCATGGACATCTGTTTGGTATTAGTTTGTTTTAAACCGTGAAATGCTAGACACAATAGTGCTTTTGGAATTTGAGTTCTAAGTGCCAAAATATGCACAGAGTTTGTTGTTCTTTTTTTTTTTCTTTTTTGATGAGGTATGCATGTAAGAATTAAAAAATTATATTGTTATGAAGCATGTGATGCTTTACTTAAGATATTGTTAAAAAATATCGTCATCCGACTAATTTGCTCCTTACCTTGTTTTGAATTTCTTCCCATAAAAATGGAAAATTAAAAAAGCCCCAAAAAAAAAAAAAAAAAAAAAAAAACACACCTTGCTGAGATTTTTATAAATAT
>NW_019268526.1:1366259-1386460 GCF_002738365.1 Cucurbita moschata | reverse complement strand
CCAAAAAAAAAAAAAAAAAAAAAACACACACACCTTGCTGAGATTTTTATAAATATAATTGGTTCTTGCACAAACTCCATTTTGTTCAGTGTGAAAATAGAAACGTATAGCTGCAAATTCTCAATGTCTCCTGGACAACATCTTATATCTTTGTGTTAAAAGTTTGCAACTGGATAGTTACAATGCTGTGGTGTATTTTGAAGGAAGTGAAAACTTTTTAACCGTAAGATGTAAACCGCCATTCTCCTTTCTAGCTATGAATTGGTACTTCTTTTCCAATTTTTGCTTGACATAAAATATTATTCATTGTGCAGATCTTTTCATGCCTTCCCAGGTGTTCGACTCGATTAAAAAGTACGTTGCATTAATTTAGAACGGCACTTTCGTTTTAGAGTTTTGTAAATCTAACCATCGTGTCTTTTTGGTTCAGCTATTGTCAGTTTTACCAATGTTTCAAGCGTACATAAGAAGGAAGCCGAAGAACTGGGAGTATCTTGCTATTCTTGGGAGGAGTTTTATCAGTTGGTACAAAATGTTTTTATCTTGACCAGTTTTTGCCTGATCATTAACCATGGCAGCATATCTAATCTTTGTTCTCTTTGCTCCAGGGAAGCTTGGACTGTGAACTCCCTTCAAAACAGAAGACCAATATCTGCACAATAATGTATACAAGTGGAACCACCGGGGAACCGAAAGGTGTTATCTTAAATAATGCAGCTATAATGGCCGAAGTTTTGTCTGTGGACCACATACTTTTATTGACAGATAAAGTGGTAAGCAGCCAAATATAAATTTTGACCTGGTTAAAGAATAGTTGAGTTCTTTAATTACTATGTTCTTATTAGTTTGATTAATGTTCTATCACATTCTTCTCATATTTTGCATGACTGTAGTAATTACACGTTGGTAAACTTACAGGCGACAGAAGAAGATTCATATTTCTCATTTCTTCCTCTAGCCCATGTGTACGATCAGATAATGGAGACCTATTGCATCTACAAGGGTTCATCTATCGGGTTCTGGCGTGGGGTAATTTTGATCAGTCGATATTCTTGCTTTTATGATCTTACCTCCTAATTATGTGAACTTATGCGGTAGTTTGTGTGTTAACTTTGCAGGACATCAGGTTTTTGCTGGATGATATTCAGGAACTGAAGCCAACAATATTTTCTGGAGTTCCTCGGGTCTATGATCGTATTTATTCTGGTGCATAATATGTTCTTGTTTCGTGTTCTTCATTTAGTTATTATCCAATGTTTTGAAATTACGTGGTTTACGTAATTTCCATAACCTTTGTTGTTATAGGTATTCTGAACAAAGTTTCGTCCGGAGGTAGTTTGCGGAAGATGTTATTCGATTATGCATACAATTAGTACGTTCGAATTCTGTGTTCAATATACTGGTTTAAGTAACCTTTATTATCTCCTATTGTGTAACTGACAAAGAGAGTGCTAACAGCAAGCTAGGATATCTGTCGAAGGGTGTGCCCCAGGAAAAAGCTGCACCTCTCTTGGACAAGCTTGTATTTGACAAGGTTTCTCATTTATTCTGTTTATATATGTTCATTCAAATATCAAGCTTATTTGCATAATATAAGTGCTATTATATTGTGAAAGATAAAAGAAGCATTTGGTGGAAGAGTTCGTCTATTTTTATCTGGTGCTGCACCTTTGCCCAGGCATGTGGAAGAGTTCTTGAGGGTTACCAGTTGTGCAACTTTAAGCCAAGGATATGGTATGCAATATAATATTATCAAACTAGATTTACCCGAATAATTCTCAAGTCATCTGAAAAAATTAGTGCCAGCTATCGGAAAAATTGAGGCAAAAAATTCCGAGTTCGAAGAGATCATAATGCATTAATAATTTTTTTAATGAGCTCGTATCTTATTGCAACTTTAGGCCTTACAGAAAGTTGTGGTGGATGTCTTACATCCATAGCCAATGTTTTCACCATGATGGGAACTGTTGGAGTTCCAGTTACTACCATTGAAGTAAGGCTCGAGTCAGTTCCTGATATGGGGTATGATGCACTGTCAAGCACACCTCGTGGAGAGATTTGCTTGAGGGGAAGTACTTTGTTCTCTGGATATCATAAACGGCAAGATCTAACAGAAGATGTTCTTATTGACGGATGGTTTCATACAGGTAAAACCTCACAGTAATATCTATATTATAATTAGTGGGATTATAAGGGAGAGTTTCTCGACATATTTTACCCTTTTTCACCATCTCCTCATTTTAATTATACGTTTTCATATCCGTTTTGTCCTTGCGTTCCTTTATGGAAATTGTTTCCTCAAAAGAATTAGTTTCTCTTAATTTTTTGACCATGAAAGCTAAACAAATTAGTAAAATTAGGTTGATCCGCTGAGATCTCAAATAAGGTGCGAATATAGCTGGAAGTTCAGTTCAAACACATCTGTCGTAGAGATGTGTTTCATAATGTGTGAGATCCCACATAGATTGAAGAGGGGAACGACATCGATTGGAAAGGAAAACGAGTGTCAACGAGGACGTTGGGCCCCGAAGAGGGGTGAATTGTGAGATCCCACATCGGTTGGGGAGGAGAATGAAGCATTCTTTATAAGGGCATGAAAACGTCTCCCTAGCAGACACGTTTTAAAAACCTTGAGAGGAAGTCCAGAAGGGAAAACCTAAAGAGGACAATATTTGCTAGTGGTGGGCTTGGGCCGTTAAGCTCTCTCTCTCTCTCTCCACCGGACCTTACTTGTGAACATGATCTTTTCTATAGGTTGTACAACCATGTGCTTGTCTAAAACACTTTCTTTCCTCGAGAGAAAAAATGATGCATCTTAATGATTTAAAGAAAGCCAACATCCATAATTATTACTAGGAATAAATAATATTTCAAAGTGCTTTATGCTTCAGCACAATTGACTTGAGCCATTTTCACTCAAGTCAACATTCCAGCCCCTTCTTTTGACTTTCTTGATCTATTATTATACTGGGCCACTAGTGTTGGTCTTCCATTCTTTCTTTTTAATATTCATAAGGTCTATGCTAACTTTTGCTCAAATCAACTAATTTTACTTGATTACTATTTGATGCTACAAATTTTTTTCGTTTTGGTAATTAGGAAACTCGTAGAATTTTAAACCCAAGCCTCCTAAGTTATGCACACTTGTTCTATGTGCTCTTGTGACCACTAAGCCTCCTAAATTATGCACATTTAATTATGTTGCAGGAAAGTCATATGTTAAACTGATTCTTTATACGTGCAGTTCGTTATCTATTTTACGTATAACCTTTTCATCATTATTAAATGTGTTTCAACGCTTTTTTCTAATCATCTGAACATTTGGTTTATGAATGCCATTAGCTATTTACTAGAACAAATGTATACATGTTACAGGGGACATTGGCGAATGGCAGCCTGATGGATCGATGAAAATAATTGATCGGAAAAAGAATATATTTAAGCTGTCCCAGGGGGAGTATGTTGCAGTGGAGAACATTGAAAACATATTCTTGCAATGCCCTCTGATTACCTCGGTACTGCCTACTGGATAGAAATTGATTCTTGCATAACTGAGATACATTAGATGACAGTTTTGTTTTATTTGGATGCTTTCTCAAACATATTGGAATTATGTTTCTTCACTTCTAAAATTTTAATTTTAATCTTTCCATTACTCATTTTTCAAAAAACAATTTCTGTCGCATACAGATTTGGGTCTATGGAAATAGTTTCGAGTCATTTCTTGTGGGTGTGGCGGTTCCCGATCAGAAGGCCTTGGAGGATTGGGCACGGAACCATAATGTGACTGGTGACTTTAAATCTTTGTGTGAGAATCTCAGTGCAAGGAAGTATATTTTGGATGAGCTCAATAGCAATGGTCAGAAGCACCATGTATGTGCCGTTTAGATACTCAATTTTGATCAGGATATTACTGTTTACAGACACTTCTTTATCTAATCTGGAAAAATATTTGGCAGCTTCGAGGATTTGAGCTATTAAAAGCAATTCATTTGGAACCATATCCCTTTGACATGGAGAGGGATCTGATAACTCCAACATTTAAATTGAAGAGACCACAGCTGCTTAAATACTACAAGGTATCACTTATCCCACTTTCGGTTAAATCCTAGCATTTCTACTGTTCTCTTTTGTTCTGAGCTTCTTTGCGTCAGTACCGAATCACGCATCAGAGCATGTTTTGAGTGTTAAACTGTGTATCATAACATCTGAGGCCGCTGCTTGATTCAGTGTAGTACTGTTTATGTTTAAATCGTTGCTGATTTTTTTTGTTGAATTCTGCTTTGGCCCTTCGGCTGTGTTTGAAAAAGTTACCCATATCATGAAAAAAACATTTATATGCATAGTTTCCCTTCTCTCTTTATATGCGCCCAAGGTAGCCAAGGGAAGTGCATATAACTTTACAATTGGCTGTGATTTGAGATGAATAGATATATATTTTTTTTAAAAAGAATTCTTCCTATGCACTCCCGGGCGAATCTATGGTAACTGCCTAAGCCCCCGTTAGCCGATATTGTTCTCTTTGGACTTTTCCTTTTGGACTTCCCCACAGTTTTTAAAATACAGTCTGCTAGGGAGCGGTTTCCACACCTTTATAAAGAATGTTTCGTTTTCCTCTTCAACCGATGTGGGATTTGGATTTAAAACTTTTTTTATAAGGGTGTGGAAACCTTTCCCTACCAAACGCGTTCTAAAAATCTTGAGGGGAAGTCCAAAAGGGAAATCCTAAAGAGGACGATATTTGCAAGCGGTGTTGCAAATTTCTTATGGAAAAGAGATTCTAGCCTTTGCAACTTAAAAAAAAAAAAACTAAACTACTCTCCTGCCTGTAATATTGGGCTATTGACATATAAAACACCACAAAATTCTTTGAAAAACAGTTTTAACAGAAATTGTTCCTGAAAAAGTGTTCCAGACAACAGTTGACCTCACCTTGAACTACGCTCAAAAGTCTATTTACAGCTTCTCGTACTTCAAACTTCGTTGTATGATGGGTGTTTATCTATTGATTTGCAATGCGAACTTTATTATGTTTCATTCTATTTGGTTACTCTCTTGTAATTCCACGTGCAGGAGAGAATTGATCAACTATATGAAGAGGCAAAGAAGGCAGCAAAACCGATAAGTTAAGTGTACAAATCTTAGTAGCGATCCTCGAAATCCTAATAAAAGGAGAGAAATATGTTAACTTATGAAGAAATTTTTGTGCTGACTTTGTGGATGAACTTGAAAATTCCATAGAAAATTAAGTCTTATTATAGAAGTTATCAAAACATGACTTCAATTCTAAACTTTGCACACAAAAACAAAGTAGAAAAATGTGCATTTGTTTACGGGAGATCCCACGTCGATGGGAGAGAAGAACAGAACATTTTTTATAAGGGTGTGGAAACCTTTACTTAACGGACGCGTTTTAAAAACTTTGAGGGGAAGCCCAAAGAGGACAATGTTCGCTAGCAGTGGGCTTGAACCATTACAAATATTGTTAGAGCTAGACATCGGATGATGTGCCAGTGGGAGGTTGAACCTTGAAAGGGATGGGGGGAGACACGAGGCAGTGTGCAAGCAAGGACATTGGGCCTTTAATGGAGGGTGGATTAGGGGGTCCCACATTGATTGAAGAACTGAACGAGTGCCAGCGAAGACGTTGGGCCCTGAAGCGAGGGTGAATTGTTAGATCCCACGTCAGGGAGAAGAACAAAACATTCATTTTAAGGGTGTGGAGATCTCTCTCTAACACACGTGTTTTAGAAACTTTGAACGAAATCTCAAAGAAGACAATATTTGCTACATTCTAAGCCACTTCTTATCTTAAGGACTTAAGGACTATTCTCTGGACTATTCTCTTGAGTTGGTAGTGACTTAGAACTCTTCAACTTTGCCTTTAGAAAGTTGTTTTCCTAGCAAGTACTTTCAATGTGGATAGCCACTTCTTGTCTAGATAGCCACATTCCCTTGTGTGGTATCCACGAACCAAGAGAAGTGGACTCATTTACCCTCCCATCTCTATCCATCAATCAATCAAGGGATATCAATTTGTGGGATATGACTCCAACAGACACATCATACATGTTTCATATTATTAAAAAGGTGGCCTAAGTTTTGTTTTATTATCGAGTTATATTCATGTTGACTCATTTTTACGTTCTTTTTAGTAGTTAAATTATATAAATTTTTTTTATTATATCAAGATCACATTTATTATTAAGTCAAATCGTTAGAGGACATTTGTTTGGAAGTAATTCTATACCGTAACACTTTTAAGTCATTTAATCCTGAGTAATTATGTTTATTTCATCAAATATTCATTAATTGTGAGTAATTATGTTTATTTTATCGAATATCCAAGTTCTGTATTGGTAACAATGGAAAGGATCTGTTAAACAATCATATATGGGTGTTAAGAATGGTCAATGATATATTTAAAAAAATTAAATAAATTTATTGTAACCAATTCATTTAAACTCAATCATGAGAGTTTATGAACACTCATCTATTGAGTTTATGGATGATTTAGAGAAATGTCATTCTACCTCATCTATGAGTTTATGAATGATTAGAGCAATGTAATTCCACCTAATCTTCATTAATCATCTAAATGGTGTGTGGATATCGAGAAATGTCACAAATGTCGAGAATATAGGTTGAATTATACCAAATGTCGTGAACTTTGACCCAGAAATGATACATTGGAACCAATATCAATAGGTTGATTGTTTCTCTCTTGCATCTTCCAAAAGGAAAAAAGATCTCTGAGAGCTGTTTCCTGGATCTGAAAGAGAGTACTTGCATTCTCCCAATAACTAAAAAGTGTATCATGTCTGAATCTAACTGGGAAAAGTGTATCATGCTTGAATCTAACTGGGGTTTGCGGTGGTGGAGGTCAGAAAAAAGAGGGATTCCAGTAGTAAGATATTAAATGAAATCGAGGGATTCCAGTAATAAGATATCAAATGAAACCGTCGCTGAAATTGAGATCTCATACAAACAGAAAGATATCAAATATTGGAATTTCTTTTTTGTAACAAATTTCAATTATGTTTCTAAATTTTTAACTTTAAAATTTGTTAAAAATAAATATTCTTGAACAATTATTTGTATAATGACTGAAAAATAATTATGTAAATAGTTTTAAATGACCTATTTGTAAATGAAATAAATGTAAGAAAATTTTTAATCTTCTATATAATTTAAATAATAATATCACGACCACATAAATAATTATGTAACACATTGATCCTTTAATCTTCACATTCATAAACAGGTATTGTTTCACATTTTGTCCCACAAGAACTGATAAGACAAATCTTTCGTGAGAGAAATTTCTCATGCAACTTTACACTGATCCAGCCTACAATGATACAATCACCCAATTGCTAAAAAAAAGAAGAGTAAACCCAAATCTCACAGCCCACATTCCCAAACACCACAAAGAACAATGCATAATTACATTTAACAAACCAATCAAAGCACACGAACTACCAGTGCCCAGACAGGGAAAACAAAGAGAAGGATGATACCAATGGTGTTTGAGATGCCATTGGCTTTGGTGAAGGAGTTTCTGAATCCACCAGAGGCTCTGATGTGTTCTTGCAGCAAATAGCATGATATGATCAGGCAGATTGCTTCTCCAATGGCGTCGTTCCTCATCGTGCTCGCAAACAACCCCGGAGCCACCACAATGAGAAGTATTAAAGCTCCAGGCAGTTCAAGCCAATCTGTATTTCCAGGCAATGAGAGAATGGAATGCAATAAATAGTAGTTTATGTGACGCGAAATTTCTATTTGATGGAAGCTTTAAGTTATTAGATTGGAGTATTGTGTATAATTATGAATGAGGTTGGGGATGTTATTTGATCCTTTAACTTTGGTGAATCAAATTATCTTGGAAATGTGTTTTAACTTGAAGTTTTGGATCTCTTGATTACTTCAATGATCTGTCTAATTTCATCATAAGCTCAAAGATGCTTTATCAGCCAGCAGATTTTGTTCTTCATAAACCAAAAGTGAATTCAATAATATGTGTAATCAAGTCGAGAACGAATTACCTGGAAATCGTCGTGGGAAGAAGAGACGGAGCACAACAGCAATGGCGGCGACCCATTTTCCAAACTCTCCCCTGCAAGAGAAAGCAATTTAGCCAGATACAACAAAAACGCAATTCCAGGAGCTTCGTTTGAAGCCAATTGCTAGGGTTATCGCTCAATTGTGGAGATGATCACCTGAGAAAAAAGAAAATCACTCCAGGAAGACTGAAGAAAATGTACGGAATCAACAACGAGGTAAGGATATTCGTCTTCCAGTTCGTTCGATCCAAAATCAACAAATAGCTGCAGTTACAAAACACGTTAGAGTTCAAAATTGTACAAAAACATCAATAGAAAAAAGAATTGGAGCGGAATCAAAATGATCCAAAAGAAACCTAAAAGAAAATTCATCGAAAACGAAAACGAAAAAAGAACACTCAGTAAGTCAATGATTCATAAAGCATTACAGAAAAGCAGAAGCACATTTTGTAACACGAATCACTTCCCTAACTAAATCGTTCTCATACTCCTCAATCGATTCAACACACAAATCAACAAAAAAAATTACTCAAGTTGAACAGATACCGATCACAAAACACAAACTATTGCGCAAGCTTTTTACTCATGAAATTCAACTATCAAACAAATACCAGGAAGAAACAGAAATAAAAGCATAAAGAAAGAGGGAAATACATACATAGCAGCAAAGGAAGCAAGCCATTGGAGGAAAGCAGCAGGAAAACCCGAAGCACCAAGCTGAACAGCATGTGTAGCAAGCTTTTTAGCAGCGTTACCAAGCTCCCGAAGATCATTGGAGATCAGATCCGCAGCGTCAGAATCCGTCACCATTTTCAAGTAGCTCGGTTTCACCATCTTCAGTACACCTCTTCGATCTTCGGATCTGGTGAAAATGCAGAAGAAACAACAGCAGAAGAAGAAGAAGAAGATCGAAAGTTCCGAAGCAGAGCAGAGAGACAGATAGGATTTTGCTGTAAATAAAGAAATGGATTGGATCAAATTGTAGAAGACGATGACCTTGCAGAACCGCACCACGTGGACCTTATA
This sequence comes from Cucurbita moschata, assembly GCF_002738365.1. Classification (NCBI taxonomy): domain Eukaryota; kingdom Viridiplantae; phylum Streptophyta; class Magnoliopsida; order Cucurbitales; family Cucurbitaceae; genus Cucurbita; species Cucurbita moschata. The sequence continues at coordinate 1,377,368 of NW_019268526.1, read as the reverse complement.
ATTGTGGGCCCACTTTTCTTTTATTTTCGCGATTCTTCCGCCACGTGGCATTCTGACTTTTTTCCATTTTAAATTTTTTTTATTAAAATAAAAAACATTTTCGTTATTGTTTTGGTTACGTACTAAGCAGATGACTTGTAATACAAAAATTGCTTCCCCGCCTTTAATACACGTGTTAAATTCCCATTCGTCCACGTCTATTATCAATTTAGATATTTTATTTTATTTATTAAATTATTTGTTAATTCAACCATCTCTCTGTTTTTATTTTTTTTTATTTTTTGAAGAAATAAAAATATTAAATTACATTTTGTTTACCCTTTCTTAATTAAATTTAATTTAATTAATAGTAGTTTAATTATTTTGATATTATATCAAAATCAAAAAATGATTAAATACATTTTTAGAATTATAATTATTATAATTCAAACATAATTTGAATAATATGGTATTATGTTATATAAATTTAAATAAGTTTTTTTCTAAAGCTCAATGGGCTCAAAGCCCAAGTTTGATGGGGTTAAGCCCAAGACCAATGTGGGTCAAAGCTAACTCGGCCCAAACCCACATTACTCAGCCCAACCCACTTTTAACTCAAACCAATGTGAAGATTGAAAGCTCTGAAAACTAAACACGTGAAGGTCGGTTCCAACTAAGGGTCACTTTGGAAGCCATAGTTCAAGCGAAAATATAAAATATTATTAATTTAAGGTTAAAATTAATAAGAATATTTTTTAATTTTACATTTTATTTCAAAAATATCTCCCACCTTTAAAAATTAGAATAATATTCGTAAAAAAAAAAAATTATAAAAGTTAAAAGAATGTTAATGCTATTTTTAAAATTTAATGGATATTTTTCAAACATAATAATAATAATAATAATAATAATAATAATAATAATAATAATAATAATAATAATATATATATATATATATGTGGTTAGAATTTAGATTAACCGGGTAGGATTTATAATTTTTAAATATGTTTTTTCTATACTCTATTTTCTTTTTTTTTTCAATTACATGTATTTTATGTAATATAATTAATTGGCTCAAAATTAAATTATAATTAATAATAAAAAACTATAATTAATAAAAACTTAGTAATTATTAATAAATTATTATAAGTGTATAAGATTAATGGTATATCTCATTTAATATAATTTATTCTACTGTATACAATATTTAATTTTTAAAATATAAAATGTGCTAAATATTTATCGTTAAAAATTTATATATTTTATCAAAAGAGAATTATTAAAATTATCACAAAATAAATTCAAAAACCTAAAATTAAAAATACTAAAATAATTAAGAAAAGTTAATTATCTATAATTAAAATATCTTTGATAGTTATTTTATTTTCAGATATTTTATTTTTAAACCTTTTTTATTTTTTTATTTAATTTAAAATAAATATTGAATCAAACCGTCATTTCTTCTAGAAACGAGAAATCCGGTAAAAGTTCCCATAGCCCGCTCGCTACTCACCTCTTCCGCCCGATACGACACGACAAATCACTATTTTTCCATCGCAGAATGTTCAAAATCGCCTTTCAATTCGGATTCTATGGAGTGGGGACGACGAACGTGGAATGGAGAATCGGTAATACTCGAACAAGTCTCTTCTCCAATTTGACGTATTGTATGCATATTTGATTGTAATAATGACGAACACCTACCTTTGTTCTGTCCCTCTGATCGATTTTCTTGCTACTTGAACGCGTTGATTTCCGCCATTGGATACTTTTTTCTAGTAATCCAAGTCTTCGCTGCAGTCTTTGTGTTGACTGAGTATGGCATTCGCATTCCCACCATTTTCTTTAACAGGACACTCATTTTCCATGTGCCCTATCGTCATAAAGTCTTCTGATTCGACTTTCTTGAATGTGGGCTCCCACGAACTGGAGAATCGCTACTCCTTTTTATTTTTATTTTTTTGATCTTTGTGTTTTGGAGGTTTTGTTAATTGATTATGCTCGATGGGCTTGGATTGGGATTTTTTGAATTTTGTTGTTTAATCGGCGAGTTATGGTTCGGATTCTGAAAAAGTTTTTCCAGGAGAAGCCTGCTTCTCCTGTTAATGATGAAGATTTCTCTGCTGAATGTTCTTTTGCGGTCGAGTATACTGGTCCTGGAATCAATTACGAAATTCCCCGTGTAGTTCCTATCAATGTCGATGATATTCCTACTGCTTCTCTTGTTGTTTCATCGTCTCAGTTCGGCGATGATTTATCGTCGCTGCCTGTGATACAACCTATCTTGAAGAAACTGAAGAGGGGCTCAAATTCCATCTCTAATTCTGTTTGTCTTGGTGCCAATAAGGAGGATAATGGGGAAGATGAATGTAATATCAATTCATGTGATGGAATTGGAAGTTCTGGTGAACTAGAGAATTTCTATGAGCAAAGGGGAAGATTAGGATCATTGGAAATTAAGAATGAAGAGGATTTTCAAGGTTACACGAATTCGAGCGATTCGGAATCGGAAGAATCCGGTCGGAGCTCATCTTCTGGGATTTTTGCTGTAAGAGAGGAGGAAGATGATGATGAAACTCAGCCACGGCATGGAAGAAGGCCTTCAGCTGTTACCTTTCTTGATACTCATTCAAGTCAATTTGAGGATGAGAGTATCCAAGAGATGCCTAGAGCCGAAAGGAAGGGGAAGAAAGGGTCGTGCTATTACTGCCTCAAAGGGAACCGTTTCACTGAAAAGGAAGTATGTTTAGTTTGTGGAGCCAAATATTGTGTTGAGTGTGTAATAAGAGCAATGGGATCAATGCCAGAAGGAAGGAAGTGTATCAGTTGTATTGGGTTTAGGATTGATGAATCAAGAAGAGATAACCTTGGTAAAGCCTCTAAAGTGCTCAAGAGGTTGCTTACTGACTCCGAAGTTAAGCGCACGATGTTGCGTGAGAAGTGGTGTGAAGTTAATCAGATCCCAGCAAGACTTGTTTACGTCAATGGTGACCGTTTAAGTCGCCAAGAGCTGCTTATGTTGCAAAGTTGTCGAAAGCCACCAAAGAATCTAAAACCAGGACGGTATTGGTATGACAAAGTATCAGGCTTCTGGGGAAAGGTCCTCTCTCTTTGATTGATTGATTTTGTTTGATCTTATGAGCATGTCGAAGAAGTCATTTGCACCATGAGAAGTTTCTTACTTAGTTTTGAACTAAACAGGAAGGACGTGGACCGAGTCAGATAGTTAGCTTCCAGCTCGAAGTCGGAGGTCGGATGAAGAGGGACGCTAGCAATGGCGATACAAATGTGTGCATCAATAATCGAGAGATCACTAAACAAGAGCTCCGGATACTGAAGGTGGTGTTGTTTATCCAGCGTTTATATTTAGTTTAGCTTTATTGAATCATAAGGACGTGCAAATAACACAAATGGGATCATGTTGCTTGCAGATGGCTGGAGTACCTTGTGAAGGAAGGCCTTCTTTTTGGGTTAGTGCTGATGGATCATATCGAGAAGAGGGAATGAACAATCAGGGGAAAATATGGGACAAGGTAACATTATGCGATAACGTTTGATTTTTGCTGCTCTATCTTATATATATGAAACTCACATGAACACTTAAGTACTTTTCTCTGCAGACTAGAACGAAGCTTGCTTGTGCCCTTTTTTCTTTGCCTATTCCTTCTAATTCTGCACCTTCTGGAGAGGAAATAGTGGACAAAGCTAGTTATGTTTGTCCCGAGCTGAAACCGATTCATAAACTTCTACTTGTTGGCCACAAAAATTCTGGCACGAGTACCATATTCAAGCAGGTAATTTCAGTACTAATACTACATTTTATGCTTCATAAACTTCTACTTAACCTTTCTTGGTTGTACTTGGGAATATCTCCCACAGCTAGTGGATATTGTCCTCTTTGGGCTTTCCTTTTTGAGCTTCTTTTTCCCTCAAGGTTTTTAAAACGTGTATGGTAGGGAGAGGTTTTCACACCCTTATAAAGAATGTTTTGTTATCCTCCACAACTTATGTGGGATCTCACAATCCACCACCCCCCTTCGGGGCCCAACATCCTTGCTGACACTCGTTCCTTTCTCCAATTGATTTGGGTCCCCCTAATCCACCTCTCTTCGGGGTCCAACGTCTATGTTGGTTTACCGCCTTGTGTCCACCCCCTTCGAGACTCAGCCTCCTCATTGGCACATTACCTATTGTCTGGCTCTGATACCATTTGTAAGAGATGGAGACCATTGCTAGTGGATATTGTCCTCTTTGGACTTTCCCTTTTGAGCTTCCCCTCTAAGTTTTTAAAACGTGTCTGCTAGGAATTGGTTTCCACACCCTTATAAAGAATGTTTCGTTCTCCTCTTCAACTGATATGGGATCTCGCACTATCATTGGTATACTACAAATAATATTGATATAAAATGCTTATCCTGTATACTTCCTGAACAGTGATCATTTCTTCATTTTAGGCCAAACTAATATATAAAGTTCCCTTCTCTGATGACGAGCGTCGTAATATAAAGTTCCTGATTCAAAGGAAGTTGTATTGGTATCTTGGCATACTATTGGAAGGACGGGAACGTTTTGAAGAAGAGATTTTGATGGACGAGAAAAATAAGAAACCCGTGAACGATCCGTCCTCCTCGTCAGCATCAGGTCTGTTGTAATTCAATTTTCAGATGTGTTTTCTTCCCAACAATGAATAACTTGCATAGAATGTGTCCACATTGATGCACTTTTCAGTCAATAGATTATGATTTCATTGCAACTACATGTAGGCCCAAGCCCACAACTAGCAGATATCATCTTCTTTAAGTTTTTCCTTTTGGGCTTTCCCTCAAGATTTTTAAAATGCGTCTGTTAGGGAGAGGTTTCCACACCCTTATAAAGCATGTTTTGTTCTCCTCCCCAACCGATGTGGGATCTCACACTACATAGTCAGCTGATTAATGAGTAGAGTACGGGATTGTTCTGTGGTGACAGGGAATGAAGATCCGTTGGAGCGCAAGACCGCGTATTCCCTTGGCCTTAAACTGAAAGGATTTGCAGATTGGCTTCTTCAAGTCGTGGCGTCGGGTAACTTCGAAATCATATTCCCGGCTGCTACCCGTGTGTATACCCAATTAGTGGAAGAGTTATTGAAGGATGAAGCCTTTCAAGCCACATACAGTAGAAGGCACGAACTAGAAATGCTCCCAAGCGTTGCTACGTATTTCCTTGATCAGGTGAGTTCATGTTTTTGGTTATGTTTTTGGGTGAGTTTATGTTATTAGAAATGCTTACAGTTTATTAGATGTTTTCGGTTTTCGGTTATCACAGTTTATTAGATCGGGTGAATTTATATTTCCCCTGGTGTCCTGCTTATGAATACCGGATTACAGATAATAGTAAATTGCTTTATCAACGCAGGCTGTTGTCATTTCAAGTACAGAGTATGACCCTTCTCACAAAGACATCTTGTATGCCGAGGGGATCTCCTCATGTAATAGCCTCATTAACATGGAGTTCTCGTTCCCCGAGTCACGACAGGACTCCTATCTCGATCCTCCTTACGAGCACGATTCGTCGTTAAGGTTGTTTTTTCAATGGATTTTAGCATACATTTATATGAAGTCACCATCTAAAAAACCCGACGCCTTGCACTTTTAGGTACCAGCTTATTCGAGTTCATCATAGTACCCTGGGAGGGAACTGCAAATGGTTGGAGATGTTTGAAGACATGAACATAATCTTATTTTGTGTTGCTTTGACCGATTACGACGAATTCGACGAAGACGATAACGGCGTTCTAGTAAACCGGATGATGGCAAGCAAGCAACTCTTCGAAAGCATCGTGACGCATCGAGCCTCGAGAGGGAAGAACTTCCTTCTCATACTCAACAAGTTTGATCTCTTTGAAGAAAAGATCATTCAAGTTCCTCTTGACCAATGCGAGTGGTTCCACGACTTCAATTCGATGATGGCTACAAATTCGGGTGGAGGAAGTAGCAGCGACACGAACCCGGCATTTGCTCAACGAGCGTTTCAGTACATAGCAGTGAAATTCAAGAGATTGTTCAGTTCTTTGACAGACAAAAAGTTGTTTGTTTCACAGACTACAGGAATGAAGGCTGAAAATGTGAATGCAGCTCTTAGATTTGCAAGGGAGATAATCAAATGGCAAGTAGACAAGCCTAACCTCAGCGTTACTGAAATTTCAAGTACCAGCGTTGATGCAAGCAGCAGCTTCACATAGGAAATCAAATTTTAAGGAGGTATTGTAAATTTAGTTCATTATATGGCTCTCTAAATTATTGATTTTTTTTCTTATAAAATAAAGTTAAATAATTAAGATCAGCTCCATATGATTGAATAAATCCACTTCTGCTTTGCCGCGAAATGGAATCCTTGGATTTTTTTTTGAGTTCGAGAGGGTGTATGGTGTCACAATTGCACTGTTGCGGGGGTGAGACAGCGATTGTGTAACACTTGTTCTAACCCAACGAACAAGTTAGCCGTGTGAATTTGCATGTTTTGTGTCACGTTTGAGAGAAATGTTTTAGAAAATGTAGGCGAGAAAATATGTTAAACAATTTTAAAAAAAGCAATGTATTTTAGCCATGATGGGTATTAGACATGATTTTGGTGAACGGTCATGCACCCACGTGTTAACATAACTATAATAATAAAAGCCTATTTAACATGAAAGTAAAAGCCCATTTAACATGAAAGTAGGTAAAAAGGTTTGAAATGGATATACGACTGTGGACAACACGTTTTGAACAAATATGATTGAAACATTCGACATGCAGCCATAGACAGCACGCATTGGACAAGCATGATTGTGATTGTGATATATAACATAATGAAGCTTTACCAAGATAATAATGAGTATGATCGGAACATTATAACACGCATTGGACAAACATGATTGTGATTGTGATTGTGATATATAACCTAATGAAGCTTTACCAAGATAATTATGAGTATGATTGGAACATTTGACATGAGGCCATAGACAACACGCATTGGACAAGTATGATCGTGACATATAACATAATGAAGCTTTACCAAGATAATTATGAGTTGATCGGAACATTTGACATGCGGCCATAGACAACACGTATTGGACAAGCAAGATCGTGACATATAACATAATGAAGCTTTACCAAGATAATTACGAGTATGATCGGAACATTCGACATGCGGCCATAGACAATACGCATTGGACAAGCAAGATCGTGACATACAACATAATAAAGCTTTACTAAGATAATTACGGGTCGAGACTAATTTGGTAATCACTTAAATATTTATATTTATTTAGTTTTTTTTTATCTTTTGAGTTCATTCTCAATTTCATCTTAATTTTTTAAAAAATTCAATTTTATCTTCTTTTTTTTTTTAATTATATATTAAATCTTTTATTTGTATCCAACGGATCCTAAAATTTTCCAAAGTGTCCTCTGAGTAAATATTAAATGGTGGGGGAATGAAATAACCTAATCCAATTAGAACTTGACACGTATCATTAAAGCTATTAACCGACACATTGCAACTTACACGATGTGAGTTGTCACGATCTGCAGTAAATTTCAACGATTACGTGGCATGTACAAAATTTCCGACAAATAAAAACAAGACACGTGTTAAGCGAAACTTATCAAATTAATGTCGTGTAGGAAATTAAGGTGACATGTGATGTGACATCTCAGATTTTTCTTCAAATTATCAAACTAAAGGCGCAGCACGTGGCACCGATGTGGACAGACTATTAACCACATAATTTAATAAATAAAATATCATTACTCAAAAAAGTATTTAATTTAATTTATTTTCTTTTTTTAAGAAGCATGAGATATATTTTCAGTGCCATAGCCTTTTGTCCATCCTTCTATTTCAATTAAATTTTGTATCAAATATTAAATATTTTATTAAATTATAAGTTTAATCGTAAATTTAAAGTTTTGAAAAGTCTAATAAATCATTAAATTTTATAAATGTGATAAAATTTCAAAAAAAATTATTTGATTAACTTATAAATCATTTCCCTAAATTTAAAATTTAAAAGTATACCGATTTCCATTAAATTATAAATTTAGTTTAATATCCCTAAATTTTATTAAATTATAATTTTAATCGTAAATTTAAAATTTTGAAAAGTCTAATAAATCATTAAATTTTATAATTGCGATAAGATTTTAAAATATTATTTACATTAACTTATAAATCATTTCCCTAAATTAAAAATTTAAAAGTATATTAAATTTAATTTAGTTTAATATTCTTAAAATTTAAATTTCACCTGTGAAATATATTTAAATCCATGGAAAAAAAATCATTAATATTGAATTATCTTAAAATTTTAGAAAATTAAAGATGAAATTGAGAATTATGGCGAAGGTAAGAGACAAAGTAAATAAAATAAAATAATAAATAAAAAGAACAGAATCTTATTAAAAAAGATTAAAATAGAAATATACACATAACTCCACAGTTTTGGACTTTTCGGGGCAGCTGAAAGCCAGAACCTTCGGAAGCCACCACCGCTGCCGACCGGAAAAGTGGAGAACCACCGCCGCGTCGTGAAGAGACGGCGGTGGCGGTGGCGGTGGGCAAAAGCAGAAAATTAACTGATTTACTCTACAGATATATTCAATGAAATACTTACAAAGAAAACAGAGGAAAACAGAGGAGGGGGAGTTCTCCGGCGGCGCATCACGACGGAGCGAAGCGATCGATGAGCAAACAGATGGTGGTTTCTCGTTCTCTTTCAGTTTCTGTGTCGTCGGAATGTGCAGAGACGACGTCGTTTTGGAGGAATTGGTTGGATTTGGGCATCAATGGCTTCTTCTTCTTCTGAGCTTCAACTCTGTTCTTCCACTTCCCCAGCTCGCTCATCCATGACTCCACCATTGCCGACATGTTTTTTCTTTTCCTTTTCCTTTTTTCTTTTTGCAGTATGGAATTTGGAGACATTTATATAGAGAGGAGATATATTTTATTTATTTATTTTTATTTTTTTAAAATTATTATTATTATTTTTTTATTATTTATGGGTTGAATAGTCAATTTATGGAGGAATTTTGAGGTATATTCTAATAGATATTTCATTTTTCAATTTTTTAAAACTATTTATACATCTAATATATTTAAATTTATTAATTTTGATTAAAACATATAAATTATTTAAATATTTAAAATTCTTAGCAATAAAAAAAATATTAGTCGATGACAACTGTGTTAAGGATTTGAAAAGATTTTGCTGAGTTGATGAGCTGGCCTATGTAATTTATAAATTAATAATTTAATTTAAAAAACATATGCATCCAAATTAATAAATATATTTAATTTAAGAATAATGTATACTTTGCACCTATCTTATCTTGATATTAAAATTTTAAAACTCTAATTTTTTAAATTTTCGGATCAAGATAAAATTTAAAATTGGTACCAATCGTCTCGGTAACATTACCTCTATGGTAAGCTACTTTGAAGGGGGAAGATTATCCATTGAGAATTATTGAAAGTGAGTCTCACATTAGTTAATTTAGGGGAAGATTATTGGTATGAAGTCGTTTGGGGAAGCCGAAAGCAAACCCATGAGAGCTTATGCTCAAAGTGGACAATATCATACCCATTGTGGAGAGTCGTGATTTCTAACCGTCCTATGGCTCGATACAATTTCTTTTCAAATATTTTATTCTTGCTCACATATTTTTTTTAAAATAAAATTTATTTTTTAATTATTTTTAAAAAGATAAAAAGGTAATGGGAAAGTGGTTAGCGTGTGGGGACTCTATTTTTTGGATTATTTGGCAGGGATTATGTGGAAGAATTGAGAAGATGATAAGGATGGTGACGTGGATGTGTGGTGGGACCCACATCACTTTAAATCAAATTAATAATTGATGGATTTTCTTTTTTTAATTTTTTCCCATTGATTTGATTTTGATTTGGGTTTTGGACTTTTTTGTTGATATTATTTAAAAAAAAAAAAAAAGGTTCTTTTGGGATTTTAATTTTAAATATCTTTTAAATTTGGAGGTTTTCTATTCAAATGCATTTAATTTTATTATCGACCAAAAGAAAAATGCATTTATTTAGGCATTGGTTGATAATTATTTAATTTTTGGAAAATTGTGTTGATTCGATCCTATTTACTTTACTTTGATTTTTATCTTTATTAAAAAAATATTTAATTTTAGTTAAATTATAAAAAAGTAAGTTTTTAAAAAACTATTTTTATGTCCCATTTAATATTATTTTTTCTCATCAAATTCTAAAATTAAAAAAAAAAAAAGAGTTTTTTAAAACGATTTTTTTTTTTTAGTTTTCAAAAAAATAAAATTTTTTATTTTTGATTTTATCGGTTTCATGATCGAGTAGAAAAAGATACGCATTACACCACGATTTTAATAAGAAAAGAAATTTCAAGACGTAATGAACTCAGACTATGTCTCAAAGAGAGGCTCGATTCCTTAAGGACCACAAATAGATCGAAAGGAGAAAATTTCTATCATTTTTATTTATTTATTTATTTTGAATCATTTTTTTTTTATTTTAAGATTGACAATAATTTAGGAAAATTAAAAGAAAATTTGTTTTATATATTAAAAAGGAATTATTATATAAAATATTGGCCGCCCAAAGACTTTTAAGTTATCAAACAATTTAAGCTTCAAAAGTGGTCTGTCTTAGTCTCAAAAGTTTGCAGATTTAACCCTTATTATATTTTTTTATTTCAACTATACCCCTCCCTATTTTTTTTCTTTCCATTTTTGCCCTTCTTCTAAGGTTGGAAATTTTCTATTTTTGGAGAAAAATCCGTTTTTTTTTTAAAGAAAGAATTGCATGATTATTTTCTTAATTAGGATTTTGGGAGAATAATAATTTTTTTAAGTGATATTAAATTTATTATGAATTAAAATAAGAAAAAAATATTTATAAATTACTAACCAATTTTTAATTTTTAATTTTGAAATTTAAATTGATATAATTATTATTTTGAGATTTTAATTGATACAACTTAAAAGTTTAGAGGTATAGATTCTAAGTAAATATCAATTGAATTAGGCAATGGTTATTGTAATTTTAACTTTTATTTATTTTAATTCTTATACTTTCAAAATGTCTATTATAGGGTTTTTTTTTTTTTTTTTTTTT
>NW_019268526.1:1288656-1365747 GCF_002738365.1 Cucurbita moschata | reverse complement strand
GGGTTTTTTTTTTTTTTTTTTTTGTCCATTTTTTTTTCATTTATTAAAAAAAAAGAGTAGTTTTTAAACCTTAAATCTTATTTTGAAGGTTATAGAAATGAGGTGGAATAGGTATAAAAAGATGGCAATGGTACGTTAAAACTTTGCTAATAGTTTCAAAAGTCGACAGCTCCTCTTCCTAACGATCAAGCTGTTTCACTCCTTCCACAAAGCATCATCGTAGGTGCAACATGTCAAGGGCAGTAGTGGGGATGCACTAAGCAACCATGAGTGTTATCTGAAGGGAACGAGCTTTTTCGACTGTCATAGATTATTACTAAGCCCTCTCTTCATTCCACCGGCTTAGATAGGGTAGTTGTCTTCAAGCCTCGAAGCTTAGAGAGATTTTGCCTATACCCCAAAAGGTCTAGGACCCCTTCCTTTCTAAATCAAGAGTAAATGGATTAGTTAGAGCTAGCAAAAGCTAAAACTACACATGATCCAGCCACCCTTGAAAGAGTGAAAAGGAAGAAGATGAAGACTAATCAATTCAATCCTCTCCCTGTCAGTTTGAATAGAGCTAACAAACCTCCTATACATAACACAAATAGATAGGCAAATCCTCATAAATGAGGTTGATTTCAATGAAAACAAACATAAGAATCAAAGTTGTTCAATAAAAAAAATATTTATCTTCATTCTCAAACTAAAAAAATGTTTTTTTTTTTTTGGGTATAGAACTAAAGAACACAATAATGGATAGAAACACAAAAGCAAAGGAGAAGTCATGCTTCAAAAACGGTTGATTTGGTTGTTTTGAATTGGGAACGATTGAAATATAAATGTTATTTAAATAGAGATGCCCTACAAAGTCATAAAACATCCAAAGCGCAAAGTATGAACCAAAACTGACCAGCAAATGATGTTCACCAACCATTCTTTCTACTACTAGAATGAGGCCTAGGGAAAGTATTTGTTGAAATTATTCACTAATACCATACATCACTTGGACACATTCGAACCACGCCGAGTTATGAATGGCTAGGGGTGCACAGAAGACTAAAGAACCGACAAATCGAACTAAACTGAACCAATTCGCACAAAAGAGTCATAAACTATCATATGACTATCATGTTACATATGAATGGCTATAACCAAGGGAGCAGTCCACATTGCCATTCTATTTTAATGGCTGAAGAATCAGTTTCCCAACTGATATAGTAATGCATTACGTTATTCGATTTCTCATCTGGGGAAGCGACAATTTCCCGAAAGATTGGAATAAAAATCTCATAAAACAGCATGTTTCCAAGAACCCTACCTCCTCAAATTATCAACCTCGAAGATGGCTCGTTACCAACAATCCAGAACTCCCAACATCTAATGCAATATTCCCAGATAAGTCTCTGATGGCAAATGGAGTAAAGGTTGGTGCCATTTTTTATTAACTTTGAAGCTCCTGTGGTATCACATATTACCTGCCACGGCCTTGAGCAAGGCAGCGTATTGGAACATGGGGAATGTTGCACACTATTCGGAAGCTTCCTCAATAGCTCAGGTGCACATCTCAAAGATGGTAATAGCAAGAAGGATCTTAAACCAGCTTTTCAAGCAGTCTCGGTCAATTCCTTGCCCACTGTAGACTGAGAAATCCATATGATGAAATGAAATTCGATTGTGGGGCGTACAGACGTAGCAAATGAGATGTCCTGCATCGTTGTAGTTCTCAGCTTAGCCTTCCACGTTATGGATTAATGAACCTGATGCCAGTCTAAATCTTGAAGAACATCTCTTAACCAAAACCCTCAGAACAGGCATGACATCCAAGATTCCTTGGTCATCAAACTTCAAATCCATGGAGTCCAACCTTCATACATGTTACACAAGTTGTCGACACTCGTTGCTTGCTTAAGTAGATAATCCACTTGCTCAGCAATGCTAAGTTCCCTGTCAGTTAAAAAGTTTGTCAGAACTCCAGCATAAAGACTGTCAATATTGCTTCAAGTTAAGCGTAGGTACCTGTTATCAACATTGTCTAGTCCATTGAGTTTCATCTCAACACGCCGTAACACAGACATTGCATAGGCGTTTCTACCTGAGAAAGCCATAACACGACTTTTAACATCTAAAATGACATATGTAATGCCACATCAAATGGGATGATTCAATTTTCCCTCTGAATGCGAAGAAGCTCATAAACAAGAAAATTGTGCGGACTTTCCAATAATAAAAAGCAACTTGCTGTATCAGAATGTAAATTAAGGAACCGAGGCTAATTTATATGCAATAACAAACACTAGCGGTGAATTGCTTAATAGGCATTAGAATAGCCACAACTAGCCCAGCATTACAGTGGAGACAAACAGTTTCATAATATTTTTAGTGGGTTTAGTTTTTATTATTTGTGATTTGTTTTCCCTTCTAAAGTAGCTAATTCCCCTACCCAAATATATATATTTTGAAACAATATTAGCATTAAGAACATCTATCAATAAATAAAACATGCCACACCTTATGAAGAGGCCGAGCTATAATCCGCTAGCACAACAAAAGCAAAATAAAAAAAAATAATAATAATAATAAAAAAAACAATGGATAGGAAAAGAAAAAAAAAACATATTTGCATTTAGAATTAAAAAATGTGCACAGGAAACTAGTTCATAAACATTATTAGGTGGAGAAGTGATAACAATATTAACTCATTGAAATCTCAAAATTTCCTTAATCATTAACTCTTTTGAACTGGGTGGATTCTATCATGAACCTAAACCTAAGACTTGGGTTAACTGGGTAACTTGGCCTTAGTATTGGTACAACCGTACAAAACCTCCTTTCACACCTAGCTCAAGTAACTCATTTGCAAAGTAGTGCTAATAGTACGAAGAAAATAATAAATTTACAGTCAACTCTAGCTTTTGGGTTTATTGGCAGGTTTGATGGTAGTCAACAAGTAGCTTCACACGAATAAGTAGTGAATTCTCCCCTAATGGTAAGACAGAGAGAAACTAATTGAATTTGGGTAAAGTGTATAGGAGAGTTCCAGGTCTCCTTAATAGCCCGGCTTCCTACAATGATTATACCAAGCTAAGATGACAACTACCTCCTATGTGTAAGTACTCGAAGAGATAAATGCTTGATGGTTTCAACCAGTTTTCAATCAAATGTCTTTAAGCATATATACACGGATAGTGCATTGAATCTTTTACATCGAAGTGTAAAGATTTTCTCAGGCCTCGTTAACCTGGACCCAGCCCCACCGGCAATACTTTTCAGAGGAGGATCCCTAGAATGGCTCTTTTCATCAAATATGGGATCGCTGTGTTGTGAAAGCACTGAACTAGTCAACCATCTTTTTCTAGAATATATTTCTACTCAAATGTGGGATCTCTGTGTTGCATAAGCACCAACCATCTTTTTCTAGAATGTATTTCTACTCAAAGGTCTGTGGTACAAGCTATTTCGTTGTTGGACTTCCATAAAGATGCTGAACTGTTTTTCATATCTCAGGTAGCAAGCAACAAGCAGGCTAAAACTCTCTGGTGTAGATTAAGTAGTCTCAAGGGGAAATCTCCAATAATTAAACTCAATTACTTATTATATGATACAAAGGTTGTAGACTACACGAAAGGGTCCTCCGATTTATAGAGAATTAATACACAAAAAGATGGTAAAAAGGACTAACCTAGGATACCTAAGATTGACCTACTTCTCCCTATACCACCCTTTTGAGGATTGCCAGTACGGCTCTCTGAGAAGTTTGGTTGAGAAATAAAAGAACCCTTCAGGACATCAAGAGACGGTGGGAAAATGTCTGGAAGTACAGTTTTTAAACTTCTTGCAATACCCTCTCAAATTCTTGTCATGATAATCATGCTCTTAAACGGCAGGTAAGTGGAATAGTTTTGTAATCCATTTTCAGTATTTAAAGAGAGTGGATTCTTCTCATCCTTTTTTTTTTTTTTTTCCTTTTTCTTAAATTTCACTGATTCAATTGTATAAAGGAAATTGTAACAACTTGGTAAGAATACTCTTGCTTCTTGAATTAAGGATATTGTCTGGAAATTTAACTATGAAGCCATCTAAGACTTCTGAGGGAGGGTTTCATTCCTCTTTTATTACTGACCCCGACGGCGAACAAGTCATTTCTTATCTAACACAGTCGATGATTGAAGAATAACTTTGATCAATATCATGAAAACTCCTAGAACATAAATATCATTTGATGCAGCAGTGGAAACTGAAACGTGGGGATTAAGGACATTAGATATGTAAACTTGAGTGAATGTACACTACTTACCCCTGCTTGCACGACTCCAAGCAGCCTTCTGAGCAGGAGGAGCCTCTTGATTTTCATCTTCCAACCTCTTATCTGATGAGATTACACCACTTTCCTCCCCCAGCTTTTCAACAGTCTCAGTCAATGGATGCGATGCCATAGTAGGAACTTCAATAGATTCATCAGCTGGTGTTGCAACAATTTTTATACCTCCATTTAATTCATTGGTTGATAACTTCCTAAAAAAGGTTTCACTGCCATCTGTGGATTTTGATTCTGACTCTTCTAAAGGTAAGATTTTTCCAATGTCAGTTTGAGAAAATGAGGTAATTTTTGGACAAACTCTAGCTTCTCTGTTACTATAACTATTATAATGTTGATCCATCTCCTCTGTTAGGTCATTGGAGCTGTCTGGAAAGCTACCAGAGGTAAGGCCAGATCCAGAGCTGCTGCTGCAGAAACTATCAGGTGGAGATAGCCATTCTTTATCTTGTAAAGAAAGTCTGGTAACATCAGGGATATCTTTGTTGCTCCCACTATCAGACAAGGAGAGGCTTTCTCTCTCCTTTTCAAAGTCAGCTGTATCCACTTCACGATTGAACTCAGGCCTAGTTATGTGAATTCCCTCTGACTTTATTTCCTGGCTTTCTCCTAGTCCTTCAAGGGCCTGAAAAATAGAGTCACATTTGGTGGAAATCAGCACCAAAAAGTATTGTAAGATAATTCATGAAATCAACAAGCTGAATCATAAACTCCATTCATACTTTATGAAGATTGCCAGCATGGAGACTTGCAGTTCGAGCAAGCCTGGTAAACATGGAATACAGACCCTTCACAGACAATGTAAGAGAAGGAACCAAGGGCTTTAACATCTGACAGGCCTCCCTAATTCTCAAACAATAGGACTGATATATAGCTTGTCCATGTATCGGTGATATTTCCATCTTGATCTCTCTTTCTCTTGCCATAGCATCAATCATGGTCGCAACATCCTTGGACAACATTGCCTCCAGGGGGAGAAGGACAGAATTTGCCTGATTAAGGAGTGAAACAATTAAGCATAAAAACCATGATATGGGAAATACCTTGACCAGTATGAATTCACATGGGAAATACAAGCAGGTGACTAATTCGGAAACGGAATAATCTATCATGCTCTAACATCATGTTTGCCTAAATTAAATATATTGAGATTCAGTGAGGAAAAGAGAGATCAAAATACCTTCACAATGTCTTCAATAAGACGACGGTGAATTACAGCAGCCTCCTTTCCCAAATTATGAACATCATGCAGATCTTCAGTTATTGCTAGTACCTACAGGGAATATAGAAATATTAGCTGCACTTGAATACAAAATGTAGTTTGACATTCTTGATCAAAAGCGATCACAACCACAACGTGCAAATGAATCATAAACGATATAAACAAATACTTGAAGAAAGTAAAAGAAAAAATGGTGCCTATGAGAGGAGGAAATCCAAAAGTCATCTATAAAACATAGAGCATCTTTGAATACTTTCTACATAGCCCATATCATCTTCCGTACAGGATGTCAGTGAAATTGAAGACTGCATAGAATTTTTCTTGATACACAGACTAATCCGCCTCCATTTAATTTTATATGAACTGATGGCAAGCAGAGATATGATGATAAAAGCTGACTCAAGTCCTCTTGACGATAAGACATGGTTATGCAGCGGCTAATAATTTCTATGTTCAGAACAAAAATATTGGAAGTTTTAAAGGTATATTTGGTGATAAAATCCAGAAATAAAATTCCATTGGATCAAATGGGAAAAGAAATTAGGGGCATAATGGAGCGAACATAGTGTTGAAGGAATAACCTTTATTTAAGGAATATTTGTGTAATCCTATAAATCTAAATAACAATAAATCTAAATAAATCTCCAGATACTAAGTAAGAAAAAAAATAAATTAAAGAGGTCAACTACTTCCCTTATTTAATGGGATTATACAAATATCTCCTAACTTACTTATCCTTCAACACTAACCACTAATGACCGTATGAGGAAATAAACAATTACATACTTATCAACAAAGTACCAAGGATTATAACAATAAAAGGAAGTATATTATTAGCTATCTTTCACCAATATACTTTTAATTTTTTAGTATCATTGTCAGTTTGTTAAGCAGTATAACTTAGTAAATCAAAATATTTAATTATTTTACGATAATTGTATTTGGAACCTTGGTCATACGGTGTCTTTCTCCTTTAAATCTTCTTTTCTTCATTTCATCATTGTCGCTCTTGTATCCTATTTTTGCGGTAAAACATGTTTGGTAAGCAAAAGTTTCAAAAAGTTCCAATTTTGGATTGTTTCGAAGGAAGGTTACAACCAATGATATTCTATGGGTTAAACATGTCCGTGTTTGCGCTATTCAATGGGTTCGGACCTTAGGGTAAGACATAATAAGAGATTCTAGTGAGGTTGAGAGATGCTAGAAGAGGAGGTTCAGTACCTTGTTAGGTTTCATGTCTCCCTTTCGACCTTGATGTATAAGGATTTCTTAAATTATCCTTCCAGTCTTATTTTGCTTGATTGAAGACCCTTTCTATATTAGTGTGGCTCCATTTCCGAGTTGGTCCTTTTCTATCCCTTTGGTATTTCTTTATTTTTTTTCCCCCTCAATAAAATGGAAGTGTGATTTCTCATAAAAGAGGGAACATCTTTAGTAGACTTTCATTATATCATTAGTTGCAATCAGAAGGATAAAAAGAAATAACAGAGTTTCAAGGAAAATGCTAATGATGTACCTATGTTTTGCAAAGTATTAACTATCTTTAGTGTAGCGGTCTTCCTGTAGCTATTTAATAATATTCCCCTTAATATAACAAGATCGATTATTGTGTTGTTATGTAGACATGGTCTAGGTGTCTTTAGGAATTGCTGATTCTTTTTTGAAGGAACATCCTGACTACAACAAATTCAGACATACTGCGACACAATAGCATCAAAGGAAATCCAAGACCTTAAAAATAAATTGAATACTGCCACACAATAGCATCAAAGGAAATCCAAGACCTTAAAAATAAATTGAGTTACCTCTTCAAGCATGGAACCGCATTCAGAGGTCAAAGCAGTGTGGTTCCTTGAGACATTACCAAATGCTGAGAGTGAAACACTTGCTTCATATGCGCAATCTCTCATACTGAGAAGAGTGCTTTGTAAATCACCTACAAAGAGAACAAATAGGTCCAAGCAATTAGTTAAAGGTATTGAAAATACTGTCTACTAGGATATTTTTGGTACGTAAACCCTTTCAGATAAAAGCTTGTGTATGTCAAATGAGGAAAATATGTATTGCTTGCATGTTTATCAATATGCTTGAGCTTAAATGACAGAAAGATGCATGACCTGAAGCAGACTTCACTTTAAGAGAGGCAATGCGAAGATTATTGGTTGCAGAGTATAATTCGTTTGAGGCAGCCTCCATGCTTCTTTCTGCAAGCTTCCATTCTTGTTCAGTACCTAATATAGAACGTAAAGAATAATTAAAAAGAACATCCTTTAACCTAACAGTTATAGATTTGTTTAGATTACATTACACGTTTAGTCCCTAAAAATTTTCGAAGTGTCTAATAGATATCTAAACTTTTATTTTGCATTTAACAAGTCCTTGACAAATTTGAAGTTTTAAAAATTAATTGATACGTTAAATTTAAATTTATATTTTAAGTCTAACGAAAGTCTAAAGTTTCAATCTTGTATCTATGAATTTTAAAAAATTCAAAAGTGAACTAAATTGAAATTTTATATTTCAAAAGCTAAATAGACATGAAACTCAAAATGAAACTCAAAATTCAAGAACTGGATTTGTAATTTAACCATTTGACCCAAGTATCATTTTTTTTTTTTTTTTGGAAAAAAAATCTACAAACAAAACAAATATTACAGCATTAAATCTGGAAAAAAGAAAAGGAAATTGAAAGTCCAAAAAAAGTCCTTCGTCTAATTACTAAACTTCAAGTAGCTTCAGAACCTCAATATTTTAACGATCTTCATTATGTATTCTGAATTTCAGAAAACTTTAAGTAGAACCATGTTTCCCTTAATTTAAAATATATAAACAAATTTTCTTTAGAACCAAGGGGCTTAAATAGTGCAATAAGACAACATCAAAATATGAGAGAGAAGCTTGCTCACGTGCAAAGGAGTGATAAGAAACGTCGAATCGTGTTATTGCGTTCAAGTAAGCTTGCTGCCATGCCCTGCTATCACTGTCTGTACTAAAAGCATGATCTCCAGGAAATTGAAGGATGCCATCTCTGGATGCTTCAAATTCCAATATAGACATGCAAATCTTAATGATATCTGATGCTTTTTCTCTAGTTTCCCATAACAGCTGCCTCCGCCTCAAGATATGGTCATGGAATTGAGGAGGAATCCCTGAAGATTTAGAAGTATTTATCACCGAACCAGTATTTGGGCCACCACAAGCCCACCCCATTGCCCTCTCCAGCTGTGCTTCAGCTGTAAGAGAACCTCGCTCACAAGCTTCAAGGCCTTCAATTGACTTGGCTATCCTTGAAGCAGCAGATCGCAAACTTCCCAGTATTTCAGATCGGCTAAGGTCTAGAATAACGGGGTATAAACTATCCTCTACAGAAAGAAATTTTTGCAAGGTTGCCCGATTAAATTGTGAAGGAGTCAAATCCATGTCATGTAACCACTCCATTTGAATAATTTCCAGACTAGTCTTCTGAAGAGTCTCCTTGAGCTCATTCATCCGCCTTCTCATAAGTGAAGCTGCAGACCTTGCTGCTCTAGCAGTTTCATGCACATTACAATGTTCCTGAAGCATATACCTGATCCTCTCAATAGATTCAAAATCATTCTTTTGTTGATCGTGGGGTTCATGAAAATTTTCTTGTCTTGCCTCCAGTTGCTTTAAATGTTCCCTTTCTTTATCTAGCCAAGCCAACATTGTAGGAACACCCCGTTCTTTGAGGTACCTAAAAATATATTCTTGAAGCTGAAGCTCAAGCTTTTTCTTCATAACATTAAAGAGCTGATCAAATCCAAAATTTTGATCCACGGCTGAAGCTATTTCATGTATGCATGAGTCGAGGAAAGAATCCACAACACAAATTTTCCAAATAAAGAAAGAATGACTGCTCAACAGGCCACCAAATCTCCAAATATATTCAGATATTGGGTACCCAGAACTCACCACATCTGACAATTTAGGAATCCCATTTGAGTTAGATGCAAAAAAAATTCCAGTGGACGACCACACTTCATCAATAGATTCCAATTCAGAAAAAGGTTCAACTAATTTGGCCAATAAGGTGTTGCCTTTAGTAAGAGCCTCGTTGTCCACTGCAGCACTGATGAGAGATTGAAACTGGCGTTCTGATGAAGCCAATGCATTTACTAAATTTGCTTCCCTCTTTGCAAGAGACGAGCTGCGTGCATCTCTCTGGTTCCATGTTTGATGCAGTTGATGCAGTTCTGCCCTGCAAGCTTCCTCCTCTGAAGCAAGCTCCTCGGCCTCTTCCCAAGAGAGATGATCCCTTCCCTTTACAGCAGCTTCCTCAAGAGCCAATTGCTGCTCCGTAATGAGGCCAACATTGATAAAATAACTTTTTTCCAATTCAACTAAAGAAGCCTTCTCTAATTGAACCTCCAGAAACTGTTCTAGTGCTGTATCAATGGATCCCCGAATTTGTGAGACCAATCCAAATGCATCCATAACTTCTGAATTCACCGAAATAGCAGATCTAATTATATCAGGTAGAACAGCCTCAGTCATTTTCCCTATCAGGCCTTTAAAAGATGACAACATGACATTAAAAGTGGAAGTCCAGTTTCTATGAGAATGGTTCCTGTGCCGATTTTTATTTTTGTTTTCAATGCTCAGCGCTTTGTTATCAATCAAGTTCAGTAATTCAGTATGGAACTCTGTCAAAAGCACACATTTCTCCACTTGCTCTTCTAGAGTGGAGAAAACAACATTAAAATCATGAGGTGAAGTTGTATTCGCTAGTCTCTCATCACTCATACCATTAAAAGTGTCCAGCAATTTTCCTCTAACCTCGCAATATAGAATATCCAGAGCAACATTGATACTAGATAGTAGCTTTTCCTTTTTTTCCTTTGCTTCCCCAAGCTCCACCTGCATGTTGATGTCCTTTTTCCCATCATGTGTAAGCCGTCCCAATTGGAAAGATGAAATAGCTTCTTTCCTTACGAGGCCAGCAGCCACCATATATTTCACAAAAGTTGATAGAAGGCGATCTTTGGCTTTCAATTCAGTTTCTGTACCAATAGAGGTCATAAGCTCAGTACACTCTTCTTCAATTTTTGCAATTTCCTTAGCGTATTTCTCCACTTGAACACACATATTATCATGATTGACTTGTATGGAATCATTATTAGCGTTCACTTTTATAATAAGTTCAGTAGCCTGCCTCCTTGCAAGTGAAATAATATCAGAGGAGAGGGCATTTTTCGATAGTTGTAAAGCCTGAGCCCAGCCATGAACTACACTAGTTGTTCCATAGTTTAGAGGCAGAAATCTCTGCAAAGAAACAGAATAAACTTGGATTGTAGTTACAGCAGAAGAAAGTCCATCGCTTAGTGCAGCTATATGCTGAGAAATTTCCCTATCTATATCATGGCATTGCACTTGGGTAGGCTCAGGAACAACTGTCATTGGAACTCCAGCCACCGTGACTGCAGATATAAGTGAAAAAGCTTCTCCAACTGCTCTCAGATTCAAACAAGTATCGACTTCTGGGATCATATTGTTCCTTAAACTATCAAGGATTCTTCCATGTTGGTCAATCCAAGTTGAAGCTTCTTGAGCTTTCTCAGAAACAATAGACTTAGCTTGAGCAAGCTCACGAGCCTGCATTTCAAATAATGTATGAACTTTCTCTGCATTAGATGTTGCATCCGCAACAACTGACTTAGCTGATGTTTCACGCATAACTAGGTTTGACCTTTCTTGTTCAGCTTGATAAAAGAGCGCAGAGGCAAGCTCATAGTGATTTAGGACATTCGCAAACCCCTGGTATAGATTATTCGGTTAAGAAGGAAACTCATAGAAGCAAAAAATAAAAATGGTAGTATTCAGAATGTTATAGACAGGATACAAGTATCAAGTGTTACCTCAAGAGAAGACTCAGCAGTAGGTAGGCTAGCCAATAAAAGATCATGATGCTCCTGAAAAATGTTAAGCAGAACCACGATGAGTTTGCACACAAAATATGTTAAACGTACTCTAAAATGATACCGCCACCAGAGCCCAGGTTAGTATGAAACTCCTAACTCATTTATTGAACAGTAATGAGCCCATATTTTATGTTTTGTGATCACTGATTCCCTGGTGAGTGAGTGGAACATCTACCAACAGTTTGAAAAATTAAATAACTTCCGAGGTGTGATTGAGATAATTCCATCGTTGAGGGCAGGAAAAAGGTATATCATTGCACACATGAATAAATAACTTCATTGACTTGAAGCATGTGATAGACATGGCTTAAAAATCAATATTATTAGTTCTTATGGAAGTTAGATGGTCCTCAATCCCTCCTAGCATGATCCAAATTCTTGCTGCCTTCCCCTCTCTTTCTACCCGTACAAAGACCTCTCTGTCCATGTCAACTTAATACTAACAGAAATAACAAACTATTGTTCCCAATGACCCTTTATCCCCGGCATCACCTGAAAAGACAAAATAACCAAAGAGCCAAAGAGGAAAATAGGAACAAAATTATTATCATTCAATGGAAATTATTAGAACCTGCAAGGGGACACGAATTTCCTGCACACGAGATGCAAATAAACTCAAGCTAACAGCCAACTCCATGCCTCTTCTTTCTTCACCACCTATAGTGGCATCATCATGGAAATCACCACGCGTCCATTCCACAAGAGGATCCCACACAAAAACTTCTAGCAGCATTAGGAGTATGTCTTTGTTCTTTCTCAGAACTTCCAGCACAGCCTCACAGTTTGCTCTGAAGGTCCCTTCTATTCCCGTCAGTCCTAAAGCTGCTTCCATAGTTTGGGTGAGACGAAAAGGAACAATCTCTGGAACTTTCAGTTTCTGCCCTTTGTCAAAACAAACATTATAGTCAATATGTACAACATCTCCAGTGGAGAAATCCATAAGAATATTATCCAAATGTCTATCGCCTAAGCCTAAGATGTGTCCCACCATACTCATTGCTGCAACACTTCCTGCATACCTGAGTAGAAAACAAAATTTAGAATCTTGCAAGATTAGGAAACTGATTCAATAATTATTGCTTATCAACAAAAAAAATTATCACAAATTGGCTCAACGACAAAGTAGTGTACAAGAAAGAGACAATACACAAAGGTGCTGCATTTCTTTACTACAAGCAGTACCCACCCATACCTCCAATTTACTCTTTCCAAATGCGAGAGTATGAGAAGTAATTACAACTATAGAAGTAGAGGTAGTAAGCAAGATTTTTCACCTTCAAAATTAAGTCTTCCACATTATAAGCTTAAAGAGAACTCCACATTATCAGCTTGAAAAGAACTCCAAGATTGTATGGAAAAAAGGGTTTAAGAAGATTTACGTGACCAGATTATTCCACATATTCAATCTCAGAAGAACAGTTTGATTGTATTTGGCACTTCAGTTTAGCAGTGTTGATTAGTCAACTTTAAATTGAACTTGAAACGAATCCAGTTTTAAATTTAGAAGTTTTCCTAGCCAGGAGTGAGCTCTCATTCATCCAAAACATATTTCACCATCTACCTTTATCTCAAAATAAAAGCTTCATAACTTTGTAATCTGCTTTCTCTTCTTCAAACCTTGTACTTATTATCTTTGTTTTTACTCACATGTCCTTAATATCGTGTACTTATTTCTGCGGTACATACAATTATAACAGATTTTTATTCTAAAAACAGTTTTTCAAAAAATATTCCTCAAAACAAAAACAAAAAGAATACTAATGCTATTCATTATTACAGCAAATTTTAATGTTTTCTGTTATTAAA
The DNA here is from genome assembly GCF_002738365.1 of Cucurbita moschata. Lineage (NCBI taxonomy): Eukaryota > Viridiplantae > Streptophyta > Magnoliopsida > Cucurbitales > Cucurbitaceae > Cucurbita > Cucurbita moschata. The sequence goes on along the minus strand of NW_019268526.1, from coordinate 1,352,483 downwards.
CCAGATCTCCAAACATGCCCTTCAAGTTTACTTCTTTGTATAGAAATCCTATTTGGAACTTCACTTTCTAGAAAGTTGAGAACATAAAAGTAGAAAGAAGACGAGAAGAATATATATGTTATACTAAAACTTGCATCTTCCTTAAATAAAACATGCCGAAAGTACAGACAGTAGTACGAAGTAAAATAGTCCAATGAAGTACATAGAAAAATGGACGATGACCCTTTGAGGAAAAAAAAAAAAGTAGAAGAAACAAGGAGAAGAAAGAAAGCAAAAAAAGAAAAAGACAAGACCTTTGATAACCTACAAATTTCTATATGCAAGCGTCATAACTTTTCACCTATTAGCGTTTGTTTGTACTTGACAGTAGCAGAGTTAATCAATGGAAAGCAACTATAATATAAAGCAAAATAATTATACCTTTTTAATTTCAAACTGAAAGCTTTGAATCCTTCACTAGCACACCATAGTTCTTGATAAAGAAGTTGTCTCGGAACCTCCTTCATAAGATCCAAAAGAACTTTACGTTTGACTTCATGGGGCCAATCTCTGCGTGAAATCACTCTCCTTATGCCTTTCTCTTTAAGTGCCGGTATGATTTTACCATAAAACATATCACTTGGACGTGGAAGCTGTGGAGGAACAGAATTTTTTAAATTGCTAGCACCAACTGCTGAGAGTTGTGCCACCTGGATCCGATGTTGCCATGACTTGAATACAGTGTATACACTCATGACATTGTTCACCCATTGGATGAGACCAGCTCTACCACTAATTGGAGTTACAGAATAATAGCGAACGGAGAGAGATTGACTATAAGTTGAATGAGATGAATACAAAAAACTATTGATAGCTTGCAACATTTGCATGATTCTAGCATCAAGACGCAGATCCTCTCTACCTTTTAAGAGATAAGTGTAGGTTTCACCATCAGAACCCAGTATAACAAGCTTTTTAGGTTTTGTTTTGGTGGATAAGATAGTAACTTGCTCGGAGAAAGAACCAATTGTAACAGTTCCTGAAATATTAGAGCCAACGCTTCTGTCAGCTTCAGAATATATAACATGCTTCTCAAAACCAGGCATTGGGACATCAGATGATGATAACAAAATTAACTTAGGTGCCACTTCTCTTAAAGAAATTGATGACTTTCTCTGATAAGATGCCAAAGATGCTGCAATATTATCAAATGGCCGCCATACATCAACAAGTGCAGCAGCAGAAGCTGGAGGATTCTTGAAGGTAAAAATAGCTGACTTAAGCTGTTCTTCATACTCTTCATGAAACCAGGTTTCATGGGGTGTTTCAGGTTTTCGAGATGTTGAAGCTAACCGACGCTCCAAAGCCACTACAATGGGGGCCATCATGGCTGAGTACTTAGCAGCATTTATCTTGTTTTTCTCACTCTGGCTGAGAGTGACATTTGCAGCAATTCGAGCAGCTTCTTCCTTGAGTACATTTATGCGTCTCATAACATCTGAGAAATTAATCCAGACTTCGCAATGTTTTACTTTGTATAAAGAAAACAAATTGACAAAATTCTTCAATAATTGAAAAATACTTATTCTTTTATAACTCAAGGACACAGTTGTATAGCTCATAGAACAGATCATAAGGTAACGTCGTAATGTACACATTGGTTTTGTTCTAGGAAGTTACAACATGCCACGGTGTAGAGGCTAGTGACAATATGTTGCAGCAACTACTTGGCTCAGGAACTTTAGTAAATCATAGAGCAGGTATGATATCCCTGAGTTTTGGTACCTACAGGCCAAATTTGGCACCTAGATTTGACGTGAAAGGACAATTTGGCCAATTTAAAGTTAAATTTATGGTGAATTTGCAGGAAAAAACCAATTTCATCATTATCAAACGTTTATGTCAGGTAAAAGTGCCATTGTGCATTTAAAGTCATGTTTCTCACAGAATCATAGAATCATATTTTTATTCACTATCCTTTCACTTCTTAGATTTGGGCTTGTCTGTTTGAAGCCTTTGGTTGGATGTGGGACGTGTTGGATTGGTATTGCTTATTATTCACAGATCACCCTTTCAAGTAACACAGAAAGGTTCTTTGGCAGCATTTTGTAAGTTCTACAATTTGGTCCATTTGGAATGAAAGAATCTTTCAAAACAAGGATAGATCTTCGATGGGAGTGCTTGACTCATTTCTTTTCTTGGCTCATTATTGGTGTAAAAATGTTTTACCTTTTAGCAATTATAGTCTAAACACTCTTATATCTGGCTGGAGAAGTTTACTGTATTCTCTACTGGACGGTATTTCACTTTTGTTCATTTCATTTAATAATGAAAATGTTTTCTATACAAAAAATAAAAAATAAAAATAAATAAATAAATCATGTTTCTCACCTGTCTGAAGATCTTGAAGTGTGCTGAGCCATAACTCTTCCCAAAGTACAGTTACATTTTCCAGCTCTTTTATCATCAACTGGACATCATCAATCAATCTTGGATAATGTTCTTTCTGCAGATATCATAGGCATGTTTCAATAATCTTGCTTTTCAATTGTAACCATGAAATTATTGATTCAAACCAAAAATATTTCCAACACACCATACAGTTAGAAAGTTTCTTATATTTAAAACGGAAATGGGCACAAGCATTTGCATTTTTCTAGGCAGCAGCATTGGCAAAATATTAATTAAGAGGACATATTTTTCTACATGATTCGTCAAACCTAAAGCAATCAATGATTTTTTTCCATGTAAGGAGCCTATTACCGTTCATGAATATATTCAGAGTAGCTGTGCGGAAAGAACTCCTATCTTAAATAGAAAAACAACAGTATACACCACAATTAAATCCAACTCTGACCCAAAAAAACTCACTTAGAAAAGCTTAGTCGCTGAAACTCAAAGAAGCAAAAAATGATGCCTTGACACCACAAATCAATCACATCATCAACTTATCTTTGAAAATTCTTCTGTTTCTCTTTCTTTCCAAATAAATACCATAATAACAGGCAGCTAAGTGTCTGTTTTTCCCTTATTTCTCCTTCAGCACAAATATCCTCAACAAACAATCAACTCACATGCTGTAAGAAACGATCAATTTATCATTTCTCCTAGAGATAGTCCCTTTTTTCAGGTGATAATAGACAATGACATTCTCCAATAGACAACCGTACAACTCTATATTGAGAAAGGATAAAAAGAAAGACCAAACTGAAGAAGATAACACAATTCAGTGAGCAGACTGCATAAGGAAGTCAAATATGAAACACCAAACTAATTGTGATATGATTTAGGAGGAAATACGTGAACTGAATAATTGGGGCCCCAGAGCTAAAGAGTGTCATAGATTTAAGACATAAAGAGCCCCAGAACTGAATAGTTCCATCGGTTTCAAAGAGTGAATAACTCGAGCTAATAAGACTATAGACGAAATAAGTTCAAAACCTTTTTCAAGGCCAGATGCAGTTTCCCGCCCAATTGCTAAAAGAAGTTCTAATGAAAGAAAGCATGTTACCAGAGAACCAAGTATGTGCTGAAGCTCCTCCGAAGGCTTCTCTTCGTAAGAATTTACATCAACCAGTGTCGGGTATACTACAGACCAGGGGGACCGCTTAGCCAACATCATCACTAATCCCTCCAACTGTTTCCTCACAATTTTCTCAGGATGAGAACTCAGGCGAGCAAATAACTGCGGTGTCACTTCCTATAAATTCATAAAATAAAAATTTCTAAAATACAACAGCATCAAATAAGTTGCATAAAGAACAAGAAATGATTTAAAACAGAAACAGAAATCAAACCTGCCATGGAGAGAGTGGGACTGTTGATAGAGCAGGCTCAAGAGAATCTTTTAACTCAGCTCCATAATTGAGAAGAATATGTAGGACGTACAAGGTGGCCCTCAGTGTGTATTTTCCGGACTTCTGTTTTATTGACTTACACTCATAGCCCGCCAGCTGACCATTGCAAGCTTTTATACTTGAATACAAAAGATATTGTATAAAGCCATGAGCAGCATGACCAAAGAGAGACACTCTTCTACTCCTCAAGGACCTCCAAACATCTACCAAATCCTGAATTATGGGTACTGCACTAGAGTCATCTAGGTCAGTGATGGCATGCTGAAAGAATAACTTTAACTGGGAAGTAAATACATCAGTAAGACATTCATTCCCAGGATTTTCCGCATTTGACAACCCAGCTGCAGCCTCAATGATATTTATTACTTGCTGCAACATGGCCTTGACGGTGCTACCAATTTTCAAATCCTCTGCAGTCTCAGAATTCCATTCTCTTAGCTCATCATTAACACTTTTTGCTTCATAATCTTTCTGCACAAGAAGATAAATCAGGTGTTCCACTCTGATGATTTCATCTTTAGTTAATTTATCTTTCTCAGGAAGAACTTCCGGATCTAGTATAGAAGAAAACAAGCATGAGCGGAGAGAAGTTCCACATGAAGCACAGAGAGAACTTTCAGCTTGACTAAAGCACCAAGATGCATAAGAAATCCATGACTTGCCAAATGTAGGGCAAAGACGAGTGGACAATTTAGTCATCGTACCTACCATCTCCTCAATGATAAGTTCTATACTTGGCCCATAGTGTAAGTTCTCATTACAGATGGAGAACTCACCTTTGCCAGATGATTTATCTGTGACATTAAACTCAGCAATCATCTTAGGTATAACATTATCCAAGTTCAAAGCTTTTAAATCCTGTTTTAACCAATGAGAAAGTTTTAAGCATGCTTTTGCTTTCAGAATACCATCATCGAAGTTTGACTCAATTGAGTTGAAAGAAATGATGTGAGGATGTACAAAGGACCAAATATTTGTGAAAGCATCTTCAAACTTGTTGTCAGCTTGCATTAACAAAATTCTCTCATACTGCAAACTTGAGAGGAGAAATTGACAATGCCTTTCATCAGAACAATCTGATATACGATCGTGAATATAATTGTTTAAATTATTTGCCAACATCAGGTTTTTCTGTTTACGAGCCAAACTCAATAAATTAATACAGAGTTTCAATGTGATTGGAGAAGTTGGTGAGATCACTCGATAAACACGAAGAACTTTTAACCATGAGTTGCAATCTTGATTAACTCTACAAAAAGAAGATTGCACCGACTGGACGTAAACACTCAATATTGAATTTAACTGTTTGTGTTTGTTTTCACTGCCTGTAAGCTTGTAACCTTCTTCAAATGCAGAAATGCTATGTAATTGGGTAGCAAATGCAGCTGCCTCTTCCAACCCATCCAGAGGCAAGATAGACAACGTTTCCTCCAGCATTCCCCTTGCCTTCTGGATTTCTTGGGACACCTTTTCCATCCTTCCCTCATTATGGAAAAGCAGTGCTTGTAAAAGCATCTGCTCACTCCTCTGCAAAGCCAACTTGGGATCTAGAGTTAGCTCACTGCTACTCTTAGGTGTCAAACCAAGACACGCCCATGATGCCTGATAATCTCCTTCATCAAAGTGTGCCAATGCATGGATTGCATTTATTTCATTGCCAGCTGTAGTTAGAGCACCAGAGTAGCTCTTCCCAGCATGTTTAGAACGAAGAGATTGCAACTCCAATAACCATGATTCCAGAGATTTCCAATCAGCCATAGCTGTATACCCCTCAATAATACGAGCAATGGTGAACTGTATACCATCAGAACCCATAGAAGCGAGTGACTCTTCAGTCTGCAACAAGTGGATAAAGTGAGCAGCTGCTTTTTCGTATTGACCTCTTGCCTGATAGACTAGCCCTGTAATCCATGAAAAGGGTCCTAGTATACCAAAGTTATCAAGACTCTGGTTTTCCTCAAGAAAGACGGAAGAGAATGTCATTTCAACCCATTTCTGGAGACCAACCAAAGCTTCTGCTTCATGACTTTTACAAAGAGCCAGAGTCATATGCCTCAAAACCCTTGAGATATCTCTGGTAAATTTATGCTTGTTGTTGTGAATGTTCTCACCTACCTGTAAATTAGACTTTTCCTTCATATGTGACATAACAAGACTCTTCAACTCCTGCAAACGCAGAGTACAGTATTGGATTGCAGCATATTGGCTTTGAAGTGCCAATCCAGCATTCATCATTGGCTCACACATACGTGAAAACCACTCCTCACAGACTTTCTTGTTTGCTCGAAAAAACAAAGAACTTTGACGAGTAGCAGGTGATAAGACTGCAGACCCCTCATATGCATTATAAACATTTTTCTTTAAGGCCTCAACAAAATCCAATAACAACCTCATTGGCAATAAACGTGCTCCAGAAGCCCCAACCATTGTCAAATTCCCATCACTATGTTCATTATCAAGCTGTAGCAAGTGTGCTATGTCCAAAAGCATCCGCTCTAGTGCTGCAAAGGTCTGTGTAGGCCCACCAAGGTTTGTTCGTAAACGCAGAGTAATACAATATCTAGCTGCTTCATGGATGGCCCACCACACTCCAGCTACACAATTAACTGAGCAATTGCCATTAAGAAACTCATCATCCACCTTCAGATCCAACCATAAACCGTTTGTACCAAAGTTCCCTGTCTCCTCACTTTGACTCGAATCAATATCCTTCAATCTCCCACATCTATGGATGAGCCGTTGGGTCCATGATGCAACAGGAACCTTCCATCTTTGTGATATGTAGCTCAAGATGGAAATAAGTTGCTGAAAATGAATTTGCTGAGGCAGCTGCTTCAAGGCAAATACTTGTTTCCAATGCAGGCTAGATTTATGATCCGACCTCAAAAGATGTAGCCTGGAAGCAGGATATGATCCAAGGTCATATTGACCACAGGCATAAAGTGCCGTGGGCAAGATATGAGAAAGCAATCTCACGAATGAGTTTTTTATATCATTATCTGGATCACCAAGTTTCTCCAGGACTATATCAGCAATGGGATAAAAGTATATGGGATGAACAATTTTTGCTTGCAGAAGCAGCTCCAATACTGAAGCTGCATTAGATCTCACCTTAGGTTCCCGGTCAGATGCAGCATCAATTACCATGAAAATCAAGTTTCCTATGACTCCAAAATATCCAAATGCTTCAAAAAAGTTGGCATATGTTGTGTCATTCTTAAAAATAGTAACGACATTCTCACAAAATCTCTGAATCCAACCCAGGGTTGTTATTTTAACTGTTAGAGGAGAAGCTTTATGAAGGGCTTTGGAGAAGAGCATATTGTATTTTGTTAGTTGCTCAATAATAATAGCTGAATGGTCCTTATTTAGAAATGTTTCATCTATCTCTTCACCTGCATCCAGAAAATGGCTCTCGCTACTCAATTTCCTTAAAGAACACTTACTAAATAATTCAGTTGTGGTCAAGCTGTCCAATGTATTGAGGATAGCAGCTTGCAATTCCACATAAGCCTGAACTGGAAAGTCAAAAGGATTCAATTTTTTCATAATGAAGGAAATCAATCTTTCTGACCTTCTTAAACATGTCAAAGCAACATTTTCTTGGCCTATCAAACCAATAGTTCCACAAGAGATAGTACATGTCAATAAGGCTCTCAAATCAAATTTAATGAGGGCAAACAAATCCATTTTCGAATAAAATTGAGATTTGAGAATACCATTGATATTTCCTTGATCTAAACCTTTTTCTAACAAGCCCTTGAACACTTTTAACTCTTCAGTTAATAATGTCACTGTTTGTTCAACAACTTCATTATTCCCATGTTGGAGCAAGAATATATAAGTGGCAGCAGAACTTCCTGTTACCAAATGATTTGGATGCAGTCTAAGCTGAGATATTGGTGCATCAAATTGCAATATTCTGTGCACAGACGATGGCAGCAGTCCAAGTTTTTGAAGGGACAATAACTGAAGATTAGTTTTTAAGACACCATGAACTTGAAGAAACGTAATCTTATGTCCTCTCACAACATGGTTAGCTCTGGTCATTTCCAAATTTTGGAATAGGATATCGATCGCAAGTGGATAAAAGGTGGAAAAACGTTCACGTAATATTTCTGCCAAAAGAGTCAAGCACTTCCACAAATTCTCAATCCACTCCAACCATCCAAATTTACGTCCAACCATGGATAAACATCCTAACAACTGGGGAAGCATTCTCGAAAGAGATTCACTTATTTGCTCAAGAAGGTTCAATTCCAACAACCCAGAAGCTGTAGACCGAAGAATTGTTGAGAAACAAGAAAGTAATGCAAGTAATCTACGGAATTGTTGTGGTGTCCCAGGACACCCATCTTGAAGTAATACATCCATGTCACCCAAGAACTTTGACAATAAACCCAGAGAAAACTGCAAATTACCCACCCAGTGCTTCTGAAACTGTAAGAAACTGTCCATTATGATGTGCCTATCTGAATCGGTTAGATCTGGAACTAATGCCCAACCTAGAAGTAGATCAACGATATCAAGAAAATGAGGTTGGAAACATCTAGAGAACTTCAAAGAAATCAATGTTAAAACTCCTAGGAGTCCATGTAATAAAGACAAAGGGGTTCTCTCATCCTCAAGAAGTACTTGGCATGCTTTAAGAATTGGCAAAGCATATCTCTCTACAGCACCAGCTTCGCCAATGTTAATGAACTCTTGTAATCCCTCCAATGCCAATTTGGTGGTTGCATCACCTGCAGTGACATGGCTAAGCAATGGCAACGCCCAACCAATGAATCGATCAACCAAAGTCCCAAGTAGTACACTATTCTGCCTTCCATTTGGCGATGCGGCGATTGAACATGAGACAGCACAGAGAGCCCCATATGCAATGGCTGCTGCCTGTCTCACTGGGTATGACCTAATATATGGAATCAAGTAATAGTTGCATCAATAATAACATTCTGTGAAGAACATGATGGATCAATGTTTTTAAGAACATTAAAAAAAGAATTAGAAACAATAAACATAAACCTACTAGACCAACTATTCTACTGAGAAAAAATACTAAAAGTTTTGGGAAAATGCATTTGTATCATCCTTGGACAAACCAAAATTTTCGATTGAGTTCAACTTTTTAAGGATCATTTTCCCAGCTTCCTCAAAATTCCAATTTATTGTCTAAGCACATTCCTGGAGAACGCATGAACAGTAAACACCGGTGGGAAAAAAGGGAAACAATGAGAAAATGTAAATGGACTCTCAGCTCGAATCCAAATACAGCACATAATCTTTCGGCATACCACAAAGTGAAAAACGGTAACAACAGTATCAACTGAAAAACGATAGAAAAAGCACGAGAGAAACCTCCAGCAAAGTACAGCCAGAAGAGGAAATCTTACTTATCAGATAGAAGCTGAGAGAAGCCCTGGGAGAGAAAAGTGGAGGAGTGAGTTACGAGAAGCGAATTAGGAGGATAAACAATGGCACGATGGATTGAATTGATAGCTGCAATTCTAGCAGAGTCATCCTCGTCGGAAGCAGCACCGGTGGAAATGGAACTTGAGGTAGTGGCATTAGGATCATCCTTCCGCAAAGCTACGTTGAGAAGCGCCGCTAGTTGCTGCTGTTGATGGTGAAGTCCCTGCATCATCCTTCTCCCGGGAATTTCCTGAAAAAATTCATTTCAAACCCTTCAAAGCCCACAAGAATCCGAATTCTTCAGAATCATTCACTTTCTTTCTAGTACGAAAATTCATTGCAATTCTTTCGCATCCCTGAGGTCCTGAAAACTGGAACTGTCCGGAAAATATTCATCCAGCGACGAGCGGAGTTCTTGGCAATCAAATTTCCAGAGAGCAAATTTCCGCCAGCAGTGTCTAAATCACAGTGAAAAGCTCAAACGATTTCAGAAACAGGAGCATTGGCAGACACTTTGGAAGAAGAAGATGAACAATTTCGTAGCGGTCCAAATTCTCAAACCGTGTTGGGATTTGGAGAAAACTCGGCATGATCATATGTTTATACCAATAGTGTCGAAACTAAAAAATTATCCCAATTTTACTCTCTTTTTTTCCTTTTACTAATTAATAATTCTTTTTATATTATATTTATTTTAATTAAATGCAAAATTAAAAATGAAACAAAAAAAATATTAGAAATTAATTGAATCGAGGTATTAATGAAGAAACTTGATCGAATATAACAATGTCCGAGCTCTTGCTTTGCTTGCATTCTTCATCGGCACTTGTCAAACTGTCTCACTTATCCCGGTTCTAAGGTAAAGAGTCCTCTGTGTGTTAGAATCTTTATGGGAATGAATCGCATATTTTGGTTGAGAATTGCTCGGGAATTTATTGATGGTGACTTTGGCAGGTTCTAGTGGTTCCCCTTTTTCTTTATTTGTCGATTGAGCCGTTTTCGTTTCATTCGTCCAACCTTCACGGACTTGGACAATCGATGCAGAAGATAGTCAATTTGATTGTCAAAGAATAAAGAAACGGACGAAGATTTGGCACTAGATATCCGGAGATATGAAAAGGGCGGTTGTAAAAAACGACAATTGTTCGTGAAAGTTTTCCAAAAAGGCATGTCACATGTGGCTACGGCTGCGGCCGAGAGAATCTAAGTTAGTACACCAAATGAATATGAGTACGAAGATTTGAATATCTAATTAGGAACGTCCATATGATTCGAAACTTCGACCAATTAAAACCATAATCTTAGCCAAATGAATCTAAAGATCCACGTAAATGCTTCCCAGAGACAAATATCTAGTTCACAAAAAAAAAAAAAAAAAAAATATATATATATATATATATATATATATATATATGTATATGTATGTATATATATGTATGTACATATATGTATGTATGTGTATATGTATGTATGTATATACATACATATATGTATGTAGGTATGTATGTATGTGTATATGTATATGCATGTATTATATATATACATACATATATATGTAGGTATGTATGTATGTGTATATATACGTATGTATGCATATATATATATATATATATACGTATGCATGTATATATATGTATGTATATATATGTATGTATGTAGGTATGTATGTATTTGTATGTATGTGTGTTGGATTGGGTTGAATTTTTGAAAAACCAAACATTTGTGTTGGTACGAGAGTTGACTTTTTTTTTTTTTAGAGTTCAACTCGAAAATAGAGTTACAATCAAACTCTACTCTACCTCACTTTTTAAAATTATTATGAATATTAAAAAGATTTGACAATTGGAATGGAGGTTAATGATACGTTGTGACTTGTAAATGTTTGATATTCAAGTTTTACGAAATTTTAATTATTAATATAAAATGTATTGTGGATAAATATGATTTTTTAAAAATAATTATTTATATATATATATATATATATATATAAAGGAACAACCCTGACAACCCAACACAAAAATATGAGGTTGGGTTAGATTAGGTTGTAAACTATATTCGGGTTGCTCAAGTCACTCACCCAACTCAACCCAACCTGTGTACACCTTTATATCAAATTTTAAAAATTAAAGTGAACAAATAAAATCATATATGGTAAATATACGTAGATATGAATTTGCTGAGGTTTTTGGAGGGGAAGAAGTCAATTTTTGCCCGTTAATTTGAAGTTGTATCAATTTTAATCTAAAACTATTAATTTTATCGAATTGTATCTCAAACTTGGATAAATGTTGCAATTTTAACCCTTTTAACCATCTTCCGCTTCAAATGCCGTAAAAAGAAAAATATATATATATCTCTCTCATGCGTTCCATGAATTCTCGATAAATTTCTAAAGAAAAATGCATTAGAGCTAAGACCGCACGGCAAAAGGTCAAATTTGATGACCTTTAAAGTATAAGGTCCAATTCGGCCACATTGAAAGTTTTCCTACTATGCAACTTTTGTAACCGTAAAAACTTGTTTCTGCTCGTCTTGAGAGGGAATTTAAACTTCTGACTTTTGTTTGATGATAGGTAAGTTTTAATCATTTGAGTTATTTCGAGTTTAACAATCTAAACATAATTCAAATAGTCGAGCATTATATTGTCGAGAAAAAGGTAGAGTGTTTGACGTTTTTTTGGAGATACTGAACAAGGATTCAATTAGTGTCGACAAATGTTGAATCGATATTAACTTTATACAAATAATGTATAAACACATATCTATCGTGCTAACACACATTAGACACAGACACAGACACGCTAACCAAACTAAACCGTCATGCATCTTAGGTCAAAACGGTCCATCGAAAAACTACTCCGACCACACACACACCGCCACTCCAGTCCCTACGTCGAAAAATACAAGTGATTTACAGATGGAAGGGAGAAACAGTAAGCTTCCAACAATTTTTGAGTTCATGGCAATACATTACAGAGAAAAGAAAGCCAACTCTTTTTAACTTTTCCATTCAGGGAAGAATATACAGATGGGAGTTTCAAAGTTCAACCACTCTTCAACTTCATGCTTTGAAAACAAGCTGTAAATGATAAAGACGAAAAGTGAACATTGACAAGGTTACAAGGATAATCTGAAACAACAGGGTGTTGTGTAATCAAGACCTTGTTGTCATCTGTTTTTTGAGAAAAATTCCAACATATTTCCATGATTTCCTGTAAAATGCAGACAGTAATGTCAGATATGAGGTTGTCGGATGTATCATTGATGGAAAAACAAAGGTTAGGAGACAAATGAGAAGATAGTTTCTATAGAAGAAGTCTCGTTGTAACAGCCAAAACTCGCCGCTAGCCGATATTGTCCGTTTTGGTCCGTTACGTATCGTCGTCAACTCACAGTTTTAAACGCATGTACTAAGGAGAGATTTCCACACCCTTGTAAAGAGTGTTTGGTTCTCCTCTCCAACCAATGTGGAATCTCACAATTCACCCCCTTGGGAACCAATGTCCTTGCTGGCACACCACCCGGTGTCTGGCTCTCATACCATTTGTAGCAACTCAAATCCACTGCTAGTAGATAATGTTCACTTTGGCCCGTTACGTATCGCTGACAGCCTCACGGTTTTAAAATGCGTCTACTAGGGAAAGGTTTCTATACCCTTATAAAGAATGTTTTATTCTCCTCTCCAACCAATGTAGGATCTCACAATCTATCTCATTGAGGTTCCAACATCCTTGCTGGAACACCACTCGGTGTCTGGCTTTGATACCATTTGTAACAGCCCAAACCCATCACTAGCAGATATTGTCCGCTTTGGCCCATTATGTATCGCTATCAGCCTCACGGTTTTAAAACGAGTCTATAAAAAGAGGTTTGCACACAATGTTTCATTCCCCTCTCCAATTGACGTGGGATCTCACAGTCTCAAAGGGTCTTTTCCCTTCATATTTCTAGCTCTAAGAAAAATATATGCATTTAGTAGCTGTTCTATGTTTCTCGTTTATCATTTTGTGTAATCGTTATCAAAATTGCAAGTAAAGAAAATAGTTCCTTTGTTTTCTGTTTATGATCATTCAAAGATAACTAAAAACATTGTTTATCTTTTTGGTCTCTATGATTGGGAGAAAGTTCATTAAAATTTGATCCTTATGGTTCGATAAAACCTCATAAGTAGTTTCTATCATTTGATAAAACCCTTATAAATAGTCCCTACCAGATTTTATCAAACCATAGAGCAAATTCTAACTTTTAATCTATAGGGACTACTTTATCCTGACTATAAAGAAAATTCTAACTTTTAAACTATAGGACTAAATTCTAACTTTATCTTATCTAGGACCAACGTTTTTCACAATGAAATCGAATACTTTTTGGTCTAAAAAACAATTTTCAAGAAAAATTTTTGATTTTAAAGTTTGAGAAATAGTAAAATGGTTACTAAATGAGAATCAAGTACCAAATACATTTTTCATATTCTTTCTTTTGAAAAAAAAATAAAAGAACAAGAAACAGAAACCTAACAAACAGCCCTTAATTTCCATAACTATGATTAGAGCTAAATTTTCAAGCCAGCCAAATTCTATTGAGATTTAGAATCTTCATGTAAACCCAGAATCCATTTACTTCATAATCAACAGTGGCAATAGTTCACAGGAATCAGCAAACAACAAGTACTAGATTTAATAAGCTATTTGGGTGACATTCAGACAAATAGTCTCCTCTTTGGTTTGCATAATTTCAACTACTTTCCAGGTATATGTAAACATCAAGATAACTATGCTCAAATTTACAAGTTAGAATCTAATGAAGCATGCAGCACAAAGAGTAGCCAACCTTGAAAACATAATGTGATGCACGTCAAATTCAGCAAAAAGATTACCTCGGGTTCAAGTTTTTGTTGGATCGTCGTGGACTCGGAATATTGTAACTTTCAGTGCAGTAGCTTTTATATCAATCAGCTCAAAGACACAAACGTCTTCTTCTTTCAAATCATTCTCCACAACAAAGTCAGCCCATCCCCTGGTTAGCTTGGTGCCAGGACCTTCACGAATGCATCGAACACGCCATTGCTTCCCACTAGAAACCTGAAGTGTGATGTCGCCTGAGACCCCTTTTAGATACTTCTCAGCAAATTTGGACGGTATATGCTGTCGATAATGAAACAGACTTCATTTGTACCATCTACTTGAGAATCACATAATGGAGTGCAGAGCTAAAAGACTTACCAGATGGAACCCTCTTCGAACATAGGATTGCCTCATAACAATCCAGCAAAAGGGATTACCAGGCTTGAACTCCTCGACTCCACACGCCATCCTACTAATTTTATGTGGGATGTTTTCGCTATTTTTTTCCACTATGGGCTCATTGTCATTGTAGTAGTCAACTACATTGAATTTTGTTGTTAAAGAACCAATTTACTTCTGAGAATCTGCAAATGAGTTAAAGAGTGCATTTGTAGAACTTACTTGGTTCAACTTTCAACTTCTTTTTCCTGGCTCTTTCATTTGTTTCATCAGAGAATTCAAAGTCAAAATTCTCTCTAGCTTTTGCAAGCTCGTCCCCGTCGAATTGAATACCAATATCTTGATTCGACTTTAGTAGTTGCAACTTATCTAAATCCTTTAGAGGATGCATGTTCTCTGTATCAAACCAATGCATAAAGTTCTTAATGCTAGTCCCATTGCAACTTCCATTGAACTTCTGCTGATCTGAAAAACCACACAAAGTGTTTTTCACTGAAGGGCGTGGAGAGGGATCCGGAGAACTCGTTCCAAATATCTCAACTAATTTCTTGTATTCAGCTTCTTTTCCAAGTGTAACAGGACATTGTTCGCCATCGTTTTGTTCAGAGGAAGCATTTGAAGTATTGCATGGACCATTTGAAATAGCAGTTAGGTTGAACATGTAAAAGTTGAAAACGGAATTTCCTTCAAATCTGAAAACCAAGAGTTGTCCAACTTGAATGCAATGGTGTTTGACAAAATCATGCCAACCATCCTCAAACCACATACTACGGCCATGTCTTTTTAACTCCAGAACCCATCGATGACCATTCGGAACAACTAGAGTAACAAGATCAGAAAGATCATCTGCAAACTTCTTTGCAAATTTATTTGGTATTTTCTGTGGATACATCAAATTAATCCGTTAAACAAACAATAACACAAACAGAAAGTAACACAATCTGCAGGATTTCTAATGAAAGGTATCAATCATGACTTAACAAAAGTGTTAGAACCAAGCAATAATGGATAGAAGAATGATTTTCTCACCCCTTTCAAAACACTGTACTCCAGCAGTTTTAACTTTGAATTGATCTTAATGCCTATTGAATTTAGTACAATGAATTGGCCACACATTAGCCTAAAGTGAAACAAGGAGTCCCCGCAGTACATCATGAACAGATAGAGCTTGAAAAAAGTTGATCATTCAAAACCAATTAGAAAAGAAAACATGAATCAACGCCAAGAAACGCAAGCTGCAAAAGATAAGCCCCGATTATTCGCAACCAAAATCATGTTCTTGATCATTGATGATCATTCATCAGCTTCCAAATTATTTATCAATACCGCTTTCACACTCTCTCACGATGCAGCAACAGAATTTGGCTTTTGAAAAACAATCCAACGAGACAACCACGGAAAATTTCATACAAAAATCAGCAGTCAACAAGAGGCGATTTCTCTCACAATCAATCTAAATTAACGAATCCATCACTCTCCATCCAAACAGACAAGAAAAAGAAAGCTAAGAAACGATTGATCACTCATATCGAGTGAGCAAAGCAAATGAAAATCAGTCTACATTCACTTCCTAGAACCGAATCTGGATTCCGTTCATTTCCTTTCCCCATAAGAACAACAAAAACAAAATTCACATAGAAACAAAACGAAATACAAGCGGTATCACCAATGACTGATTACCAGCTTCTTGTCTTGAAGAATGGACGGCACTACCAGCTTGTAGAAGAGGCCAGCCCTCCTTACAGGAGAGCTTTCATTGAACGATTGAGCTCCCTCCTGTTCATCTGACTCGACTATGGCTGTAACAGAGTTCTCCATGGAAATTTCAGCAGACCCTTAATTCAATTTCCATTGATTTCTAGCAAAAAGCTCTGCACCCAAAACAACCCGCTGTGTGTGCGCGACAAGGGAGAGAGAAAGATGGAGGATCAAAAAACTATGCTGCGTGTATACAATGTGGGGCCCACCTTGGTAATAACCAATAAAAAAACGACACGTTTAATATAGTGGGTCCCAATAGCTTAAATAAATCGCTAAATTATACACACACACATATATATATATATATATATAAATACTCATTTATATTAATTTTCGAACATTTCAACTTTAAAATTTTCATTAAAATATATTAAAACTTTTAAAATATATATTCTTTTATTAAAAATTATTCCAAAACGTCGTAAAGAAACCGTTATTATCTCATTCAAAATTTTAAATTAAAGTATAAAATCTAAAAAAATCTAAAAAAATTAAAAATTTTCTCAAAATTCACCATATAAGAGAATATTAATTAACCTTGTTTTATAAAATAAATGTGGATTTTAATAAATAAATAAATATATATATATAAAAAGAAAAAGGTTAAAAATAAATAAATAAATAAAGGTAGCTTTGTTGGGATTGTTTAGGAATTTTAGAACTATACAAAGGACAAATTGGTCAGAAAATGATTCTTAAGCATCCCACGTCCTAATAAAGTAATTAGTAAAGATAAAGATACAATTATATATTTTAAATTATTAATATATATATATATATTAATCGTACAATTAACTTTTAATAAATTTAATCAATAATTCTAAAAATTGGCCATAATATATTGTAATTGTTTTTATCTTTGAGTTTTTATTTTATTTTTAGAAAAGAAATTACTTTATAAAACACTGCTATTTTAATTCTCGATTCCATTTTTATTAATTCGTTCACTAATTTATTAATAAAATCAGCATAAAATTAAAATTGGAGTGAAACATTATTTGAAGATTAAAACATTTTGACTGAGTTTAAGGTTAATATTGTAAAAATTATTAAATTTCGAGGTGTAATTTAATAAAATTAAAAGCTTGAGATTAGAATGGATACAAAATTTACTTAATAATATATTAATTTTGTATATTTGGGAAGTACTAATTTTATATTTTTTTTAACCGATGAAGTTGAATAATTTTTTATTTATTAATTTAATTATTTAATTATTTTTTAAATCGTGTTTTCAAAGTACAAGTCAAAATTTAAAAATTTATTTTTAGAATTTAACTAAGAATTATTATTATTATTATTTAGTTTGAAAAGAAGAAAATTGTGGTTAAAAATAGTAAAAAATAATAATAATTAAATGTAATTTTAGAAAAATTAAAGGATTATAAAAGAAAATGTAAGTATTTATTATTTAATTGAGTGGGGGTGGAGTTTATTACTTGAATTTATAGCTTATTTTGTATTTATTACTCTTGAATTTATTCCACTTTTGTGTTATTAGGTAGGTGGGTAGAAATTAAATAGGCTGTCATAAATACTGGATTAATTTAATATTATTATTGAGAATTTAAAAACTATTTATATAATTCAAAATTTTTGAAAACCCGATTAATTAACATTTAATTAAAAAAAGTGTTAACTGATTACTTAAATTTAAAATGTTTTTTTTTAAATTAAACCAATCTTTTGCTTAAAAAAAAAAAAAAAAAAAAAGCTTATTTGTTTCTCCTCTAGAGTTTGCCATCATTCTAGCTCCGGACAATTATCCCACACATTCGAGGAAAAACCTGACCTTTTAACTTTAGCTAAGTTGACCTACCTAGTTTACACGTTAGCTTACTTGTCACGAGATGTTGTGTCTAAATAATTAAACGTATAAATATTACTTTCATCAATGAGTTTTTTCGTTTAATTATGTACTTTCTAAAAGTATTCAGTTTCATTTGTCTTTGAAATTTGGTTAAGAAATCAAATGCTTCGGCAAGAGACATGAAAATAAAATACATAGATATGAGAAAACAAACATAAATTTCAAAAGCAGAAAACTAAAAATGAATGCACTTTCAAACGACATGTCGAGGATTTTGAGGGGAGGCTACAAGTGTTTCGAACAGAGCTGCAAGCACTCATAGTGTAGGCTATCACCCACAGTCCGCTCTTTTATTGAGATTGTCTGTCTGTAGATGCAAAGTAGTGTGTTTTAAAGAATTTTGGGGACAGAGCACAAACCTTAGACCAATCGATCGACTTAGACTTCTAATTGAAGGAGCTGCTAGTCCAACTTGATGAGATACTTTCACCAAGCCGAGTGGAAGGCTCAAGAAAGAAATTGGTCTCGAGCATAAATGTTTTCATGTGGGTTTCGGACCTTATTCACTCGCCTTATCTTCTTTAACTTGGCCTCCCCTCGAGTCTAGTAGCTCTCTAGCCCACAAGAAGACCAGACCATTCCAAGCAAAACAAGAAGAATCAGTGATTTACACAATAAGAGAAAGGTTCTCCTCTTCCTTTGATCCTATCTTTATCAATCACTACACAGACAAAAAGAGAACCAAAAACAAACAGTCTCCATTGATATCAACAAAAATTTGAAAATCTATATACAACTAAAGTCAATACAGCTTTTTGGAACGTAAACTCTAAATGGATCCTTTTTTTTGTCAACCTGGAAAGATTATGAACATCAAACAACAGCTAATTCCACAAGAACAGATCAGAAACAACAGGCTACCACAAAGAAAGAAAGAAAGAAAGAGGTTTGATACAGTAGGGTAACCTGGAAATATGGAGTGTATTAGTTTCTGATCAGCTTAATCTGGGTAACACTTCGCAGCGGAGGAGGATTCATAGTGCCGGTAGGATTCGGGTTAGCCATTCGTCCGCCTTCTTCCATGACACGAAACATGGTAACTTTGAGCACGATTTCTCTCATCCTGAGAAGCTCGAACACACAAACGTCGCCCTCCCCTAAATTATTTTCCAGGCAAAACTCATACCATCCCTGACTTAACTTCGCTCTACCAACTTTATAAAGACATCGGACCGGCCACTGTCTCCCGTCCGGTGTCTGAAGTTTGATGAATCCCGAAACCCCACTTAGATTCTTTTCAGCAAAGCAAGATGGCAAATACTGTAAAAGAGAGTGCAGACTACCATTGTTAGAGCTTGCATAACTCAATTTAAAAGCATCCATTTATATATTTCAGCAACCCAAATATCTTACCATTATACAACCTCTATACAGATACGATGGTCGCAAGACGACCCTGCAGAACGGATTACCGGGCTCGAAAGCTTTTGCAGAGTTGATAGCTCTTTCTCTTTCTTCTGCTGTCACAGTTCTCTTTCTAGCAGAGGCACTTTCATAAAATCTAAAGCGAATGTCTCCTAAATCTTCACTATGAGCAGATGATGGATGGTGCTCGCCTGCAGATCGAAAATTACGGGTAAGGTAATTCAAACATTTACATTGCTAAAATGTCAAGCGATGCGACGGGAGCTTACTAGAATCAGGTTTTCGCTTTTTGCCTCCACTCTTTTTAATTCTGTGTACATCATCACCCAAATTCTGAAATCTCACCTCATCTGCAGATTTTTTAACCTCCATAGCACTAAACTGAACCCCAATATCACGAGTAGATAAATACTCGGCTTGCAACGTACTTGCAGATTTTGATTGGTGCGGATTCCATTCATCACCAAATAGCTTATTTCGCAAAGAACCAGAATTCATGGACTGATTGGAAGGAATGGCTTCAGGAATGTCATAATCCTCCAATTCTTCAAAGATTCTGTTTTGAATGCTGTAATTATTCCTTTGGTTACCACCGAGTGCAGCAGATTGGTAGTTTATTTCAGATGTATTAAGATTAAAGATAAAGACACAGAACGCCGAGTTTCCCTCGTATCTGAATACTAACAAGTACCCAACCCGTATGGAGTAATGCTCAAGAAATCCATGCCAACCATCTTCAAACCAAAATTTGTTATCGACTTTCCTCAAACCCACACGCCAAACATGGCCATCGGGAACAGTAAGGGTAGCAACTCCAGAAAGCTCATCCCTGATCATCCTGACAAAAGTTTCTGGGATTCTCTGTAAATATTGACCAGTGATGGGGGTCACACAAATTATTGATAATATAGAAACTTAACTCCATTCCAACAAATAGAACATATCTGACAAGACGACTGCAGTGGTATGATCATTCAGCAGGCTGATTCAAAGGGAAATGTTGCCTTATTGAAAAAGGAATATAACACTTGATTTATGATTAAAGACACAAAGGAGTTCTATAAAGTTTCCGTAGCCAACCACACAGATATTTTCCATCAGAGATAAAAAAAAATGATGAACAAAAGGGCAATGCAAAGAAAGGAAAGCCCAGCATAAAAGAACCAAGTAAAAGTAAATAACGGCATAGACTGCATTATAAGAAACAAACAACCCCAAAAGATCCAAAGCTTTTATTCTCACACACCAATGGAGGTCTACCTTTCAAAATGAAACAAAACATCTTTCGAAGAATTTTATAAGAGCCTACTGCTGGAGAGCATCTGACAAGAAAGAAATATAAGAATCTTCCAAAAAATGAACTCCCACGCTATAATTAACATGGTTGTGACTTTGCGTAAATGCTCCCCTTATTTCATCACTATAGCTTTCAACTCTCCCTTCCAATTGGAGAGGTCTTTTGAAATTCTCTTAACTGAGGGTCTCCTCTTTCTTTTGTAATTTCATACCACCAATAAAGCAATCCCAAAGCAGTATGTGAACATGATGTGCAGCAAGAATAAACGAAGCTAACACGATGTATAGCAAGAATAACAATACAACAGAAGGAAAATGAAGTTTGTTTGCTTTCATTAAGATCTCATGTGAGATCCCACATCGGTTGGAGAGGGGAACAAAAATATTCTTTATAAGAGTGTGGAAACTTCTTTCTAGCATATGCATTTTAAAAACCTTGGAAGCCCGAAAGGGAAAGCCCAAAGAAGACAATATCTGCTAGTGGTGGGCTTTAGCTAATACAAATAGTATCAGAGTCAGACACCGGGCGGTGTACCAACAAGGACGCTGGGTTGTGATCCCACACAATTGGAGAGAGAAACGAGTTTCAACAAGGACACTCAACCGAGGGGAGGGAACGAAGCATTCTTTATAAGGATGTGGAAACCTCTCCCTCGCAGACGCGTTTTAAAAACCTTGAGGAGAAGCCCAAAAAAGACAATATCTACTAATGGTGGGCTTGAGCTGTTATATCCCAACTACTCAACTGGACTACTTTAGCACTAAGAGACAATGGAAAGATATAGTAGTACTTGTTACTAAGGAATTAAGTTATAATCTTCATATGGTAAAGAATGATGATAATGTTATTTCCACAATTAACAGTAGACAAGATATTTCAAGAGAGTATTTGCGAATGAACACAAAATTCTCTGATTTATTATATATATGATATCTCACAGCTTAGGATGAAATAATGGTCATCTTACTTCGAAAATTCTTCTCAGAGAACCTCAAAAATATAAACGAATTGGTGAAATAGGAAGCAAAACCTTTATTTTTTTATGATTAGCATATAGCAATATTTGTACATCAAATTAGAACAAATCAAAAGAATGCTATCCCTAGAAGCTGAGAAGCGAGAACTTGAAGGGCAGGGGCCTAGAATTGAGAATATTCAGTCAAAATGAGCCCCAGAAAATTGGGATTTTACTCCCAAGTGATATTCAGCTGACGGAAACATAACCTGCCCAATCATGCAAACTGAATATGAAATCATTTTGAAAGCAAAACCAATGCATAGCCTTAGATTGCTGAAACTAACAAAAAATCATGGTTAATGAGCTTAAATGATGAAAACTTTCAGCTCCAAATTCAGTGATAATAGTCAAGGAACGAACAGTTTTGAGCCTAATAACTTCTTCGATTGATCAAAACTAACAAACAGAGAAGTAAATCATCAAGAACATCGAGTATATCCCAATAATTTCCCCCGTCTTCCCTGATTAAAAACAACATAGAAATCAGGGTTTTAGCTTAATTCCATCAGAAAATTCGTTGAAGAGCCAAAGAACTCAGCACGAGATACACAAAGAGCAATACTAGAGAAACTCCAAAAGAAAAAGAAACAGCAAAAGGAGTTGAGCCTGATTTTTTCGATAAACAGGCAAAGGAAGCAAAAGCCAGAAAAAATCAAACAGAAAAAGAATCAACAGAGTACCAATTTCCTAGCTTGAATAGTGGAGGAGAGCACAAGCTTGTGAAAATAAGGGCGCGGCATTTTCCTCTTGAATCCGCCCGTTCGAAAAGCTGAAAAATCAGTCATTCAGCATAGCGATTCAAAAACCCTCCCCTTCTGTATTTTTGTTTGATCGGAACCAAACAATCAGCCGCCCTTGGCCGGATTTCTCTCCCTGAATCTCCGCCGTATGAAGCTCTGCTATATGAGCCTTCAGATCTACTTCCCCCCCTCTCTCTCTCTCTCTCCCCCACTGATTCTTCTTCTTCTTCTTCTTCTTCTTCTTCTTCTTCTTGCAGTCAAATTCCGTTTCTTCAAATTAATAATTAAAACTAAAAACAAAAGAGAGAAGAAAAAGAAAAAAAAAAAAGAATTAAAAGGGAAAAAAAGGGAAAAGAAAACTCAACTTGACCTAAAAGTTGAACCAGCCGATGAAACGGGCTGGCCCATGGTGACTCATCCCAACTCGACTCGGTCTTTTAACTCGGTTCAACTCGGCCGGGTCCACTCAGTCATAATTTTCTTAATTACTATTCTTGGAAAAAATCCAATTTTTGCCAAACTTTTCTAAGAGTTGGTATCTTTCCTGTCATAGCCATTTTTTTTTAATTCATATTTTAAATTAAATTCCAAAATTATTTAAAATTATAAAATTAATCAATATAAAAATTAAAAATTATATGAGTAAATAAATTAATTTAATTTTTTTTTAATTTGTTAAAAATATATTAGAGTTATTATTAAATACCATCTACAATATTTATAAATTTATTAAACATTTTTAAAAGTTTAGAAAATAAATAAACATAAATCTTAAAATTTCGTATTTATCTCTAAATTATAAATATTTTTTATAACTATATATTATTTACTATTTCTTTTTTTAATTACCATATAAATTTTAAAAAATAGAAATATTGTTTAGTTACTATATATATATTAGTCAAATTAATAAAATATAATTAGAAAGTAATAATAATTTTTATAAAATATTTATAAATGTAATGTTATTTTTAAATAAAAAAAACTAATAGTATCGTATTAATTATTACATATTTATTTTTAATTACACGATTTTGTGCACCCTTAATCGTGGGAATTATTGTATAAAAAATTTAATTTTTTATATTATCCATTATTTAATTTTTTTTATTTCTTCAATCATTCCTTAAATTCCATGGACTTGATGGCCCATTTTCTCTAAAAATACAAAATAAGGAAAATAAAATATTTTTTTACAATAATTAAATCAATTATAATAATTTTATTATTTTAATATCTAGTGTGTAGTTTTAAAATTCACATCAATAATCAAATACCTAATATTAGGTTAAATTAATAAATAAATAAAATATCCTTCAACTTTATCCATTAAACTTTAAGTGTTTTTAATAATATATTTATACTAAAAAGTTAAAAAGATTTATATCATAGTTTGAAAATTATTAATATTTTATTTCAAAATAATTTTTCCATTTAACTCAATAATTATAATTAAATTATTACATTCACTTAATATAGAACAAAGATATTAAATTTAATAATTAAAAAAAAATATTTATTGAAAAAAACTAATATATATTTTTTAAAACATAATAATATGAAAATTTTAATTTTGCAAAAAAGAACGAGTCAACTCGGCTGAACGGCTTTTAAGCGTAAAGCGAAGACTGAGTCAAGGAGCGAGCGAACCTACCAAAGCGCTATGGAGTGGCTTTATTCTCTTTCCTTTGCCTAACTGTATTATTAAAGAAAATAAAAAATAAATTATTATTATTTGGCTTGACACGTGTCGGATCAGGGAAGGGTAGCTGCATGTGTGGGCCCTAGCTCTTTGTTATCACTCCAATGGGCCACTGTTGACCAAATAGAAAGAAAAAACAAATTATATTGTTTTATTTTATTTTATAATTATTAATAATATCATTTATTAAAGTTTTTTTATTATTATTTTTTAATCTTTAAAATTTAAGTGTTCTATAAGCTTTTATTTTTATTTTATTATTTACTTTTTCAATGTTTTAAAAATTAAAAAAATTATAATTTTTAAAAATTTGTTTTTATTTTTTAAATTTGATTAAAATTTTAATTTTTTCTTTAATAAAAATGAAAATCGTAATTAAAAATTTGGGAGAAAACAAATATAAATTTTAAAAACTGAAAAATTAAACATATTTACCTTTTTTATTTTATTAGAAAAAAATTTATTAAATATTTTAAATTATAAAAAATTTATAAACTAACATATAAGTTGTCCATCCGAACTGAGGACGAGTTTTTGGAGTTAGCTCACCTTCGCGGGATCACGACCCTTTGTCCCGGCTATTGTAGCACGTGTGTCGCCAAGGGCATAAGGGGCATGATAACTTGACGTCATCCTTACCTTCCTCCGACATATCACCGGCAGTCTATCGACAATTTAAGCATAGTTCTTATATAAAATATTATTTCACTCCATGATTAATGAAATTAAAAAAATCTAAAAAATACTACTATTTTTTGTTTTATATTTTCAAAATATATGCCAAATTTTAAACGATAAAAAATAGTTTTTAAAACTTTTTTTTTGGTTTAAAAAAAAAAAACAGAAATTAAGGAAATAATTAGCGTTTAATTTTGCTATTTTAAAATGGGTTTAAAATTTGAGCGGTTTATTGAGATCCAACTGGACCGCCGATATAACCGTTTCCCGCGTTCGCGAAGAGCCCTTCTTCTCTCTTTCTCTGGATTTCTATTTTTTTTTTCTTTTGTTGCTGTGATTCAAATGGCTTCTGGAAGAACAAGAAGCCTGCAATACAATTTCATTTGTATTGCTATCTCCTCCGAATCCTACAGGTATGGATTAACCTTTCCTTTTCTGTTCTTCTTTCGCAATCAAATCCAAAAGTCGATTTCGCTCTTCCTTTTCACATTTCTAGGGATTTTCGCCCTCTGATTTTGCATATTTAGTATATCGATTTTGGAAATCTTGCAATCCCTGTTGATTTGTGAATTTTGATGCTTTTTTTTCCCTCGTTGTACATGGTGAAGATGATGAGTGAAGGCAGAATGGGTGCGATGGGGACGGTGACAGTGGTTTTGGTTGTGACGGTGCTGGTTTTGGTTGCGGAAGGAATCGATACGAACGACGTATACAGTCCATGTTTGGATGCGAAGATTCAGAAATCAGATGGATTCACTTTTGGCATAGCGTTTTCGTCGAAGGAAGCTTTCTTTCAGGATCAGATTCAATTTTCGCCTTGTGATAGTCGTCTCGCTTTGATATACAAAAACACTCAACTTGCCCTTTTCAGGCCTAAAGTCGACCAGCTCTCTTTACTCACCATTAATAGTACGACTTTCAATCCGGTACGTCTGTGACTCATCTCTTCACAATGTTTATCTCATACCATTTTCATCGATGAAAATTGATTTCGTTTTAACCAATTCCATTGATTTCGTTTCTTCCCCTGTTTTACCAAGAACATGAACTGTAGACAATTATAGAATAACAAGGTCTAAGAATTTGAATCTCGACCTGATCTATGTTCAATATAGCTTTTCATATTTATTCTCCATGATAATTATTGAAGAATGACAAAATCAGATAAGAGTTATTTTTTTATATAGAGAATCACAATTCAAACAAGGGGTAAGGATTAGCAAACATATAGATGATTCTTTTTCCTGTTTCTAGTACAAGTATGAACGGGGGAGGATTTTACTTCCACTCTTAAAGGTTTATTTGTATAAGTATGAATTATTCACCCGCGGCAAGTTGTCATAACTAAAGGGTTCATATTTTAATTTATTTTGGTTATTAACTCTCATTTACTTCATAATCAAATGATTCATGTATGACATTAATGCTTCTAATGCCTATATAAAAGTTTGTCTAGCATTATTTTGAGACGTGGAGTCATTGCCTTTTTGTATTTGCATAGTGAAATTTGGATTAGATGTGGAGTCATTGTCATTTTTATATAGTAGAATTTGGGTTAGATGTGGAGTCATTGCCATTTTGTATTTGTCTAGAGGCAATTGGGAGGAACTTAGTAACGTAGTAAGAGAGACTTTGTAGCGTGAGAGTGTGATAGATACACTTGTAAACACTTTGGTTATTGTGATTTGGCTACCATCCGTGGATTTAGAGGAATTTTTTCTCTCCGAACCATGTAAATCTTTGTATCTATTTGTTCAATTTCTGCTTATGGATGTGTGAGTACGTTTTTGTGTCTATTTGTGGATATGTGAGTACAATCGATCTTGCTTCCTCCTTTACCGACAACAATTGGGTATCTCTGCCATTTTTGTCCAACAATAAGTCAATCCATGATATAGATAAAATGGATGACAACTCATCCAACTAGAGTTCTGTTCTACCAATTAGAAATATGTGTAGTTAGCAGTTGGAAACATTTGTAAAGGTAGCACAAAGCAGAGAAAAAAACCTCTCCAAATCACACACTTCAAACAATTTTTTTCATTGGTCAAACCGTGGGTGGGTCACTAACTTTTTGAATGTTGAAACAATGAACTAATGGAAGATTTTGGTATGGTGGATGATTTGATTATATGATTGTTAGAAAGGAAGGTTAGGACATCAATTTAAAAGTTCAAATGAATATGATTCGTGGTGGTTTGCAGGCTATGAATGGTGGGTATATGGTAGCATTTGCTGGGCTGAAGTATGCAGCAAGATCTCTCCCAGTAATGATTACCGATAACTCTCACACCATAACTAGTTTCACTTTGGTAAGCCCATAAACCACCATTTACCATTGTGATGATACCCACCACCACCATTGTGATGATAACAGTTAAGTGTTGCTTGTGTCAATGTTGTACCCAGGTTTTTGAATTTCAAAGGGGCACTCTTCAAAACCTGTTCTGGAAGAAATATGGATGCGAGAAATGCACTGGGGATTTTTCAGTGTGTCTGGACAACCAAGACTGTGCAGTTTCGAGCTCCAAATGCAAGTACCATGGCGGTTCTGTTGACTGCAATATAAGCATACAACTAGCATTTTCAGGGACAGACAGGAACCTGGAAGTCCTCAACTCCTGGTTTGAAGTTGACAATCTCATGCGCTTCTCCCTCTTCAAACTTTTCGCTGATGTTCGTGATACCGTCACCAATCCATTCGGGTAAAATTCTTCATCTCTGTAGGCAAGGAACCAATATTCTTCATCGTAGCTCAGAGCTATGATCTACATTTTGTTAGATATTGTACAATCTTGAAGATTCAACACACACATATATATACATGGTGCAG
Organism: Cucurbita moschata; assembly: GCF_002738365.1. Taxonomy (NCBI): domain Eukaryota; kingdom Viridiplantae; phylum Streptophyta; class Magnoliopsida; order Cucurbitales; family Cucurbitaceae; genus Cucurbita; species Cucurbita moschata. The sequence goes on along the minus strand of NW_019268526.1, from coordinate 1,324,731 downwards.
CATAATACCATTGAATTTTATGGCTGAACTGTATTGATATTAATCAAATCTGTTCTGATATTAATCATAAGAGCATATTGCCTTAATTTAGTTAGTGTTAGTTTATGAAATGATTATTAGATAATCAGCTGCACTACTTTAAGTTGGCTTACTTACTTACTTAGTGGTGAGAGTGAGAGTGAGTAATGCACAATGGTTTTGTTAAGTCTCAAGAAAGTATGATCATAACATGTGGTAGGTCTTAGATTCGTCCCGCTCGACTTCTATTTGTCTGTTTTATGGATGATGGTAACAATTATCGATTATATGTTTAATTGGAGGAAATTGAGGAGTAATAGCTGAATAACACAAGAAAGGAGTTTATCGACTCAAATTAGTAGCATTTTAGAGCTTTTGGAGCTTCTAAACAAGTATAACTTGTAAAATGTCCGATCATGTGATTAGGAACTTAGCCACATTCATATGTGTTGATTACAAGAATAAAGTATTGATAGATGTGTTCACGTGATTAGATTACGAGCATGTTAGGAATTTGTGACTATCGTGTATATTGTGTGCATCTAGTTTATGATTATGGATTCATCGTAATATGTGGCATGTTCGGGAAAATACCCATTTTTATGATGGAACGATGTAGGAGCCATTAGAGGTTTGCCAAACGAATTGTAGTGGTGATTATGCCTCATGTACACTTTACGGTTTGATGGATGATAGGTTGAGAGACATGTCGCCTATTAGTCTACTATACAACGCACAACCCTTTCATTCAAGTTGCTAGAGAGTCTAGTAAACAAGTCATGTAGAGTCTAGTAAACAAGTCGTATTTGACTGAGAGCATGTCTGACATGTGAGCTTGAAGACTATAAATAAGCATACATAGAGAAAATTGGAAGAGACTAGTCAAAATACCCTAAACCAGAACTGGAATAGGCAATTCGAGCTTATGAAATAAACTTATGGTTGAATCGAGATCCTCATTGGACAGTTAATTGGATATGTGTAACTTGTTAATGAACCACTATAATTAATCTTTGCTTATTCGTCTTCTCTTTCCTCACATAACTCTTAATATTTCACAAAGATCTTTCCTCACACAACTCTTAATATTTCACAGAGATCCTCAGAAATGAACAGTTAATTGGATAATTTAAATTAATGAAACGTGTAACTTGTTAATGAACCACTATAATCTTTGCTTATTCGTCTCCTCTTTCCTCACACAACTCTTAATATTTTACAGTTCCACTCCTTCAACAAGATTATTGGATAATTTAGATATAAAAGTCTTCTTTTTTTACTAAAGTTGTTAGATCAAATCTTAAGAGTTTCCTAATAATTACTCTCTACAAATAATGTAGCACCACGACCCATCAGGCATCCATCTCCACACCCCATCTAAGGTACTAACCAAGTCATAGAGAACCTACCAATAAATAAATTGAACTTCTTGGAGATTTTCATCCTTCACATTGAGGTCTATCGAAGCATAGACCAAATCTCTTCTAACTAGATAAAGAAAGTTCGATAATGTCAAATTTATGCATCTTCTAGATTGTCCGATCCCTAAGTTGCTCGAAACACGAAGCAAAAAGTTCGGCGTCGGTGCCTCCTCCTTGGCCTCTCTTTCTCCAACACTCTGTTCTCCCTGCCAACACCATTTTTAGAGTGTTGTTTTTGAAAGTACATGGCCTTCGACTCTTTAATTATCTAGGCTCCCTTTTTGCCCTACGCTATGCTCCCCAACTCAAGTTTACCATATTTTACGCCTACAACGTTTGCGTCATATGATCGTAGTCAGTGGTATCACCCCTATCATTTGGTTGTGTAAGCGGGGCATTACATTCGATTAGGCTGTTAAATAGCAAGCAAACGGCTTACATGTTCCATTATATTGAGACGTGAGATATATGTGGTGATGATCACTCTAAGGTATGCACAGGAGCCCTTGGTATGCATTTTCGGCTGCATGGGGCAAGAAATGTCTAAGCTCCACCAATACAACACAAGTTACATTAAATTTAAAAATTTATTCTTTTAAAAATATTTATAATGTTATAAATAGTATTTAATGTTTCAATTAAACCATGAGATAATCAATAGAAAATAACAAAGTGTCCAAATTGGAGAATTGAAATATTAAAGATAAAAGGAATTGGAATATTTCAACAATTTTAATTAAAGATAAAAGGCAAGAAAAATAAATAAATAAATATCGCCCACAGTATACCATGTCCGCAGCAGATTCTGGCCCCACAGCTTACGCTTTCTTATCCAAAAAGGAAAAAGTCCAACGCACCCTTCCAATCCCCGTCCACGTCACCCACGTGTACCCAATCACATCACGCCAATCCAACGCTCCAGAACACGTCGACAGAATTATCTGACGTCACGGCCCCTTGATATTTTCTCTCTATATAAAACACAAAATCTAACCATTAATAAATAAATAATCAAATTCCATCCTTATCTATTTTTTGTTCATCTTCTTCCTCACAATTGCTCTCGATTTCTGCAACAAGCGATGGAATCATCCCTTCTCCGTTCTGCTTCATCTCCTTTACTTCTCGAATCCACGGATCTTCTTCGCCGGATCGGATCCGTTTCCTCTCCGAGATTTCCTTCTACCGTTGTTCGTTGTTCTTCCAGAAGCCATGCTTCTATTCCGAAGCTCGAGCCGTTTAGTCGCACGAAGCTTGATCGCGCCATCAAAGATCCGCCTCTGGTTGAGAAGTCCGAGAACGAGCTTGCAGGTTTGCTATTGATTTCAGAGGAAGTTGTTTTGACATGGAATCATTTTTGTGTTTCTGATCCTTTGCGATTTCTTGTTTTCTGTTTGGTCTGGTTTAGATTACTGCTCGACATTGGATGGAGACGATTCATATAGCTGTTGGAAAGCGTATTTCGAGCTCAAAGATCTTGAAGTGAGTTTCTAGGGATTCTCGATTGATTTTCGTTCCAGATTTTCTGTTATTTCGCGTTTGATTTCCCGTTTCCCCCAAATCCGATGAATTCTAGACCTAATTTTAAACGAGAGAGGAAACATGCGAATTAATTAATCAACGAACTAATTAATCGCTGTGTGTGTGTTTTCAGAAAGAGTCGCCTAAACAAGAAGTGGAGAAACTGATTCTTCAAGCAGGAGGCGTGAAATCGCTGATCGGACTCTTACACGGCATCGCGGGCATACACAAGAGGAAGGAAAGCGAAAACGAGGCGAAGAAGCCATTGAACCGCGTGGAAAGAAGAGTGAGAGATTGTCCAATACCAGATGGATTGCCGAAATCCGCAGAGGAAATTGAAGAAGAAGAAGGAGCGAGAATGCCGGATTCACCATTTACGAGATTGCTGAGGAGCAAAGGTACATTCCCTGCCTGGTACACCCCTGCACCCGATCACGAAACAGATTGAACAAAAATACATGATCTGTTCTATGAAAATCAGTAATGGTTTTGGCAGATCGAATAGCGTAGTAAAAATTTGTTATATAAAATTAGTGATTAGGAGACATCCTTCAGTATATGTGATTTGATGTGTGTTCTGTTTGATTGTATATTTTACCTAGAAATGTCTGCTGAAGAATATGATTGAACAGAATGTTTGAATCTCATTCCTGAACATTTCTTCAATAAATACCTAAATTTTGCTAATACATATAGGATAAATTAATAAAATTACTTCTACATTTTGTAATTTTTTAAATTATATTTTCGATCAATTGAGTGACCATTTTATGAAATAATTGTGTGATAAAATAGTTTGTTTTTTCTTTTTCTATATACTATATATTTTTCTAACAAATTACATTTATATCTAACCTATTTCAAAATTAGAGCATGCTAAACTTATATTTTCATAGCATGCTAAGCTCATATTTTCTTCATCGACCGTGTTGGAAATAAAAAATACTAAATATGCAACACCCCCTCATAGACAACGAAATATTTAAAACTAGAAACATTTTCAAAATATTTCTATAAACCTCCAAGAAAACATGTTTTATTTAAAACATTAACTACATAAACCGATCCATGGATTCTCAAAAATCATCTCTAGTCGGTCTTGCCCTAGACTTGTATCATCTAAATCTGGAAAGTAAAGTTATAATAATTTTGATGAATAATTAAATTACCAAGTAGCTAACTTATCTTTCACGAAAGTTTTATTTGACTCTTAGTTCCTCTTACCAAGGTTACTCTGACTCTCTCTCTATGCTTATCTAGAATTTTCGGACTTATGTAAGACTCGCTCTTGGTCAAATACGGTCCGTCTACTAATTTCTTTGGCGGCCTGTTCATCTCATATACCAACGGTCGGAAGTACTCATTTTCTCTGACCAAGCACTGAGTGCTTGGCCAGGAACTCCGCAGGAATTAGTAGAGTACAATACTCGTATAAATAGGCCATGGCCCAACCATCTATAAACATATCTTAGAGTCATAACCTTTTTTTTTAACATATTTAGGATACTCACATTTGATGCATGATTTCGTAAGTTTATAATGTTCGACACAGAACATTTTAGTAATCATTTATAACATGTTTTCATCACAAGCAAACAATCACAATATAGAAATAAATATTAAATATCATGAAAGTTCATATTAACATATTAAGCTGTTAATTATGTAGACAAGATACTCACATGTTGTAAGACAAGTTAAGAACTCGTTTAAAGAATGATATGCTACTTAGTTGGTTTCGAATCCTTTTTTTCCCTTGGATGTACATTTAATAGGGTATTTCAACCCAATTATTCCTATTAGACCTATATTCACAATTTTCAAGATAAGTATAGACCAATCTTAATAGGACAGGTCAAAAGGAGTCAAACGGGACAAACCGGGAGCCAAAACAATGACGCACACGCCCTCACGTGCCCCCACTCTCTCTGTCAGCAGAATTCACGCACCAACTGATCATCCAATCGCACGCCTAATCGCGAATACTCACACGCCCTTTCTTCTTCCTTGCGATTTCCTTCGTATAAACATAGAAACAAATCGAGTCAACCTAACCAACTTCACCCCTCTTAATAGAAACATACATTTAGATTTAACCAAAATGAACTATAAATTTGGTAAAGGGCCCAAAACCCTCCAAAAACTTTGATATTTGGCCCACTGTTCTTGATATCGGAACGGTTCATCGAGAGCTAAGATCTAAACCCGGTAAAGTTAGCTTTCAAACTCGAACATAGGTCAATAGATAAACTATCGTTAACTATCTTAAAAACGTCGACATAGTTTAATGGTTACTAGCAAAACGTAACTTTGTTAGTAATGTTTAACGAGCATGCTCTCTTTATCATTTATTCATTTATGTAGTTCAATAATTATAGGGTGGAGATGAACATAAATCTAGTTTACGTGAATAATTTAAAAACGACACCTACCCTTTTGAAAGCTTAAGGATATTTGAAAGTTAAAGGTATTTTTGAAACCCTTTTCAAAGCACAATGATATTTCGAAATAAAATGTTAACGGTTTTCATCCAAAACTAATAATAAGAATATTTTCTGAAACCTCTTTTTGAAAGTTTAAGGACATTATCAATTTTTTTTTAAAAAAAAAAAATTAAAGATATTTCGAGACAAGATACAAAGTTTAAGCATATTTTTATTAATTTAACTAAGTAAAAATCTTTCATATAATTCTTCTATATAAATTTGAAATACTATCTCTGTCTCGTAATAATTATTTCATACAAATTCAAAATATAAGTTTTAAAATTTTATTTATATAATTAATGAAATAAAATTGTCAACAATGTCTCAAAATACAATTACAAAAATATATCAAAGAAAGCAACGAGGAACATTGAACCATGGGAGACGAGGGCGACTTTGCCTATAGGTTGGACCATCCCACAAGCCGAAGTCCTTCCATAGCAAGAGATAGACAAGGCATCATTCTCGTTATCGTCGTACGAAACCAAGAAAGGGAAGAAAGCTAGCGTAGGAGGAAAGACAAGGCTCATGGACTACGACTCCACGAAAGAGTTACCTTTGTATACAAAGGGAATGGGGGCGCCATACTAGAGGTGCAACGACTTTCAAGCTTGATAAATAAGCCTTTCGTAAAAAAAAAAAAAAGGTGAGTTAGGGACTCACGTTACTTGGCTTAGTATCATAACTCAACTCACAATGTGACTGTGCTTTGAGAAAGTCCCTCAGCTGCATACATCACTGCACTTCCACTTGACACCTATCGTGATGATAAACGACTCATCTCGCCGTGACCTTCTCTTGAATTCTCAAAACTTCTGTCACTCTATCTCTACAGGGGTAGAGAACCCATCACTATCTCGACTATGCTCCCGAAGGCTCTGGAGAAGTCGGAATAGGAGAGCACTCATCTTGGGTGGGTTTACTACTTAGATGCTCGATGACTAATTTATATGGGGGAGAATGTCACACACATACTATGAAGAGAGTAGGTTATGACCCTCACGTCGAGACGAGTAAAGCAGCGCTCATTCGGCCACACGATGATCAATATAAAAAAAAAAAAAAATTGTCATGATGAGACGTTTGAATTTTTTTTTATTTGCTAACCATTTTGTTTTGAAAATTGACAGAAACTAACGTGTTTCTTTAAGAAAAATAAAGACGATAACAAAATTGTAAGAAAACAAACATACATTTGAGAGACAAAAAACTAAAAATAAAATTGCAATGAAATGTCGTTCAAATAATTGTTAAATGAAGTTTGTTATTCAATTCGATGTAGCTCCGACCCTAACGTATTTATTATTGTCCCATCAATCTTGAGGTCTTCCTCAAGGTGGTCCACTTTCTTCCTACCTATTAGGTTTGCGTGTTCGAGACCTATCTCTTCCCATAAATGAGAGACTACGATTAGGTAATTGTCTGACGCAATATAAATTTTATAGGTAGGTGAGAGACAACTTAGCGAATTGAAACATCTTAATAGTCAGATAAAAAAATGAAGAAGCAATTCTCGTAGTAGAATTGAGTAAAACGAGAACATACTAAATCGTGAAAACAAAAGAAGCAATTCTCATAGTACCAACTACCGAACTGAGAATAGACCGAACCATAAAAACAAAAAATGTGATTCTCGTAGTAGTAGCACCTAGTGAACTGAGAATATACCGAACAGCGAAAAGAAAATAAGTAGAGGTATTCATGAGTTGAATTGGATTGAGTTAGTTCGAGCTGTTTTTGTTAGTTTATTCAAATTTTTTTAAAAACAATTATTTTTGAAACAAAATATTTCCATCCATCACTAACCCAAAAAAATATTTTTGAAAATTTTAAAAGTTATTTTTGAAATAATGACGTATAATTTTGTTAATTTAACCAAAACTAATAAACCACTAGTTTCGAAAAGACTTAAAAAGTTAGATGAGGAAACATTTAAGTACGAGAATGACATTTTAGGCTATATTGAAGGCTTGTCGAACAAAATTTATGAGAGATTGGTCCACTTCGACGTGGTCCAAAGTGCATATTATATTCTTTGCGTGTTCATGTCATGTTTCTGTCACGAACTAAATGGCAATGGAAAATAACTAAATTATAACTATAAAGATTGGATTGAGTTAGATTTTTTCTGAGTTCGGGTCGGTTTGTGAGTTGACATTTTTTATTTAGATCTGACCATTCTGAAAATAGGGTTATTATTAAATCTTATCCTACTTTTAAAATTATTATTACCCGTAAAAGATATCATTATTGAATTAATTTATGCACATAAACAACTCAAAATGATAGAATAAATGATATTTAGAATTTAAATTAAATACATTACTAATTAGTTATTGATAATATTTTTAATCAACTTAAAATAAATTTTTATTTATATTAAAGACAATATTTTATAAAAATTATTTTCTAGACATTTTAATTCATTTTTACTGTTTGAATTTTAAAAAAAAACTCAAGATAATAATAATAATAATTAATAAAAAAAATTTATTGGAAAATTTTCTTTTTTTTCTTTCTAGTTTTAATTAAACTCAAACTAATAATAATTATTATAAACTCAAAAAAAAAAAACCTATTTATATATTTTATTTATTGAAATAGTGAGGAGAATGCATACATGAACAAAGCATAAACTTTATATATTTAAAAAAAATAAAAAATAGAAGGCTACCTAACAAAATCAGGAAAGAGTAGGATAAGAGTCGGGTTGGAACTCAGGTGTGCAGAGGACGAGATGAGAGGCATCGACATGAATGGTGAATAGAACGACCTCGCAATCCTTATTATAAACTTCGCTGCCATTTTCAACAACTTCAAACATATTCCCGCCTTCTGAACCACCGACATACTCCTTCTCCTTTTTCTTCTGCTTGTCGTCTCTCTTCTTTGCTCCTCTATTTATTTTGAAATTTTGGACGACATTTGTCATTTCCCTTATCCCGAAGAGAAGGGGTGTGAGATTAATACGCAATAAATATAAATAATATATATATATATATATATATATATATATAGATATTTGTCTCGAATTTCATATTTATTATGTTTTTGTAATAGCAGTTCATGAGCGGATAGTTTTGGCCTGTTACTTGTTGTCGTCAATCTCACGATTTTAAAACTAGTCTAGTTAGGGAGAGGTCTCACATTTTTATTTTAGTTAATAAATTAAATCAGTCGATTTGAAAATTTAAAATTTCATTTATTATTATATAAAACTTGCAATAGTCTTCTCAGACTTTTATTAAACAATAATTACTCCTAATTTAACCTATTGAACAAATTATAAATGAGATATTTAAATAAATTTAAAAGTTTTAAATTATAAATGAGATATTTTTAAAAAATTAGGAATTAAAATAAATTTACGTGTCACAAAATGACAAAATTTATTTAAATGGGTTTGTCAATAATACAATACAATATTTATTATTATTAGTTGACGTCTCAGCCAGGAAAAAGCATGGTTTTGGATATTTTTGGAAGATTTTTTTATTACACCATATTTGTATTTTTCGGTTTACGAAGATTATTCGTTTATTTATTAATGCAATATATACACATGAATAATGTTAATGTGATATGAAAAGAGTAATAAATGGAAATATACTTATGGTAAGAAGTCAAATATCTAGATATTTGCCTTATAATAAAATATCAAATATGACATATATAGTAAATTATAATTTATTACTAAATATCCTTTAACATACATGATTATTTTAACTTAGAGTTTAAATTCTTATAAATTTATGAGTATTTATGTATATATCTTAGTGTAAGATATCTGTGTGACTTCGATTTACTAAAAAATATTTGTGTGGCTCGGTTTACTAAAGATTATTTATCTTTTAATGCAAGATATATACATGATTTTATTTGATAAAAACTCATCTAACTAGATAAATATGTCGAGATTATTTTAAGCTAGAGTTTAAACTCTACCAAATTACGAGCATGCACGTGCGTTGAATTACAGATTTTCTAAATTCATTTAAAGAGTTATTTTGATATTTTTATTTTTATTTTTTATTTTTTATTGTCATTTTCAAAGGTATAAATGTAGATTAAATAGTCATTTTCATCGGATATTTGTTTTAAATTATTCTCTAATTTTGATTTATTGTTGTGCAATTATTATGAATTTTTTTTAAATAATTACACCATAATTTTTACAGGGGTATTTTGGTCATTTGATAAATTCTAATTAAAATTTGAATACATAGAAAATGTTATCCAAATTTCAATAAATAGAGTATTTTCAACTATTTTATTATATTATTTAATTTTAATTAAATGTTGTCAATATAAAATTTAGTAAATAGGCAATTCAATTATTTTCTAATTTTTTTGTGTCATAATAAATTAAATATATATTTAAAAAATTATTAATGATAATTAGTTTTTAATAGTTCATTTAAATTAGAATTAAACTAAACCCCATATAAAAAATCACATTTTTTAAAGGTTGCAAACATTTATTTAATTAATTAAGGTTAAAAAAAATAAATATATAAAAATGGATAGGTATTAATAGTTCGTGTTAAATTATGATATGCAAACATTTTTTGGGCAAGTTGTAAGTTCACTCCATTTGATCTAAATTATAAGTCGGTGAAAACTAATGATGAAGGTTATCTAGAACACTCGAGAATTGTTAGAAATAGGAAGATCGACGAGATACACTACTAATTCGATCTTGCTTGTCGAGTGATTCGAGTCTCAAACAAATGTTTTTGCCTTGAGATATTTGATGATCCAGTGCTACATGTGTTACAAGTGACTTAATCTAAACACGCATCCAAGACTTCATATGTTCTTAGCGATACGGTCTGAAAATTGAGAAATGAAATAAAATTATAGAGTTTAAATTGTTAGATGAACACGACTCTCCACAATGGTGTCATATTCTAGAGCTAATACGTGCAACAAACCCCGACTTATGGAAGGGTCGATGTGGGCTCTGCCCGTTGCTCTGATACCATGTTAGATGAACACGACTCTCCACAGATATTGTCCACTTTTGAATATAAGCTCTGATGATTTTACTTTGGGTTTTACTAAAAGGTTTCAGACCAATAGAGATAATATTATTTGATTTTAAACCGATGATCATTCTCTAAATTAGTGGATGTGAGACTTTCATCGGACATAAATAATAAAATAAAATAATTTAATTGTTAAACAAAATTTTAAATAGAAAGAAAAAAAAAAAGAATCAAAATTATCTAATGATTTAAAAAGGAGTGAAGAAGAAATGAAATAAAATACGTTGAAGTGAATCTCTCCATATCAGATCCTTTTTTTTCTTTCTCCTCCCAAATTCTTCGATCTCTCACTGTGTAGTATATTAACGTAACCACCTCCATCCTGTTTTAATTTTCTTGTTTTTTTCAATTTTTCTCTCAGCTTTTGATCCATAAATTCAAACGAAGAAGATCTGGGTTCTCTTGAGAACACGAAGATCAACAATGGTTTTGCTTCAATCTGAACTCAGTTTGGATTTTAGACCTACGTTTGTGCCCAAAACGCTCACCGATTTCTTCAAAGAGGTTTCCATGATCGGAAATGTGCACGACAGGGTTTCGAAGCTCAACGATTTCGTCAAAAGTTTGGAGGATGAAATGAGGAAGATCGATGCCTTCAAACGGGAGCTTCCTCTCTGTATGATTCTCTTGAAAGACGGTGAGTTCTTCTTTTGAAATTATAGGTTTCAATTCCTAATGAGATGAATTTGAAATTATACCTAAACAGAGGTTTATTTCTTAGATTTGGGATTTTGTGGAATTTCTTTGAATCAATTGAAATTCCAACGTGTAAATCGATTCTTAGGGCTGTTGATGTTTGTGTTTCAGCCATTTTAGCTGTGAAGGAGGAGTCATTGCTATGTGTAGTTCCCAAACCCCAACCGGTTTTGGAAGAGTTCATACCTATGAAGAAAGAATGCTATGAAGAAGAACAAGAAGATCAGAAAAATTGGATGAGTTCTGTTCAGCTTTGGAAGTCCGATCGGAAACGAGATTCCAAATTCGAAACTAAGGTATAAGAATTTCTCCTATAATTGTCGAACTTGATCTTGTTATTGATCTTGTTATCTGCTTGATAATCAGTTTAGAATTTGGTGTACTCTTTCTTGTTTGGATGATCACAGAGAAATGAAAAAGTAGGCCTAGTGACTTGTAGAAATAAGAATGGAGAGAGGATCCATGTACCATTTAAGGAATTTCCTATTCATGCGCTTTCTCTTTGCACTCCGGGAATCAAAAATCCGATAGAGGAATCCGCTTCGAGTGGTACTCGAGTTGTTTCATCTTCCACTCTGAGTTCTCTTGTGAATTTAAGAACCGGAATGCAGCAGCAGAAACAGCAGTCGTCTCGTAAACAGCGGAGATGCTGGTCACAAGAGTTGCATCGATGTTTCGTTAGCGCATTGCAGCAACTCGGGGGATCTCATGGTAAGATATGAAGTTTATGTTTAACCACCAATATGTCTAAATGATTGTTGTCTTCAAAATCATGAACAACTATAGACCTTAATCAACATGGTTAAGTAAAATGCTACTATATGTGATACCAAGAACGACGATGTCGGTCGTTGGTATCAATTTTCCGACTCAAAGTGATGGAGATTCTCGGGTTTGATTTGAAACTTTTGTTATCTTTTCCAGTGGCGACACCGAAGCAGATTAGAGAACTAATGCAGGTAGATGGTCTCACCAATGATGAAGTGAAGAGCCATCTGCAGGCAAGCTCCAAGGCTTACTTTTAATGTCTTTTCTCTTTGATTCTGTGATGAACTATTAAACATATTGTTTTCGTAACGTTTCGTGTCACATACGTCAATGAAACTAACGACATCTTTTGCTGAATCCAGAAATACCGACTCCACACAAGAAAACATCCAGTATCTGCAGTCACCCCTGCAAACCGATCCGTAGTTGTTCTTGGAGGATTATTGGTGCCTCGAGTTCAGTACGGTGATTCGTCAATGGCGTGTAGTTCTCAAGCTGGCTCACCACAAGGTCCTCTTCAGTTAGCAGGGACAGGGGAGACGTCGACCACAGGGGAGAACAGCACGGAGGACGACGACGAGGATGATGCAAAATCCGAGAGCTACTGCTGGAAGAGCCGAATTCAAAATCCGGGGATCGAAGATGCGTAAGGTGTTTTCTTCCCACCATGATTTTGAAAATAAGAAGATATACATTGGAGGTATATATATCCTTTGAGTAGATTACACTTCTGTTTATTACTCATAAAAATGGTACAAAATATTTGTAGGAAAGCCATGTTTATGTGTGAAGAAACCAAACCAAAAACTGGTGATTTTTTATATATACCATCAGTTTGTTTGCCCTGAAACTTTCCTGAGGCTCATAAATTTTCTTTCGAAGTTCATGTGAATAGTTCGGAATTTTTGTTTCAAAACTCCGATATTATTTCAAAAGTTGATTGTTTTGTCGGGAAAAACCTGTTATTGTGAGGTTTTCATTTTATTTTCGTTTCCTCGTTTTCATTCATTTGTTTAATATATATATATATATATGAAATAAAAGTGTTATCGTGAGTAAAGACCTATCTGGGATGAAAGCATGTAAAAGGGGTTTGGAACGGACATCCAACTATGGACAACACATCCTGGACAAGAAAGACCGAGATATTTGTCATGCGATCATTGACAACATGCCTTGGACAAGAAAGACCGATTATTTTTTTTTTTAATGTGTCGAATATATATTCAAGCTTTTATTATTTTATTATATACTTTTTCAACTCTTGAACTTTAATAATCATTACTGTTTTTACTTAGCATCTAATTAAATTGATAATTGAATACTAATTATGAATATTCAAGAATAATTATTTATGCATCTCCAATGGTTCGAGATTTTTTTTTTTTTTTTTTAAATAAATTATATGATCGGTCGTTTTCTTTCGCCTAAATGATTTGACTAACCGACAATTGACTCTATTTAAGTTACACAAAGACCAACACTTGTTGAATTGGTTTTGGGCAGTTGGGTCGATTTGAGACTTATTTTGTGCACTCGTAAATAATACTGGCAGAAATCAATTAAGTTTTTGGAGAGATATATAAATAAACCGGAGAGGAAAAAACAAATATATCCCGTTTGAGGTAGGAATTCATACTTTCAGATTCTCGGGGTCTTCTTTGAAAATTTTGCTATACAAATGAACTTCCGTCGTTTATCGAATGGACTCCATTACGAGTACCTTATTGATCGTAAAGGTAACTTAGTAGCTCATGAACTAACTTCCTATGCTAACGTTATAAAGTGACCGTTTTTCTCGAAGATCATCCACTACGAGTGCCTTTCACTCTCAATTCCCTTCAAACCTCTAATGCTATTCATTATTATTTTAATTCGCTTATATATATTATTTATTAATGAATAATTACTATTTTACAGCCTAAAATTGTCCGACATTTTGTACGCTCCCAATTCTATTTAAAATATCAAATTCTATCATACATTTAAAAAGTTGTCGAGAGCTCGGTTAACAGTCGAGCAATCAAGGCTTACCCTAATATCAGTTCACTCATAATTAGTGTTCACATAAGCAAGACGGTTCGATATTTTACAATGTTCAAGCAGCCAATGTTCTTGTCAGATTCAATTGGATGGTCACACTTTTTCAAGAACGGGTTTTCCCTCAATTTGAAAACCAACGTACTCCTTATTGCACGAGCCGGGTTACCAAACGTCACGATATATATATATATATATATATTTTTTTTTTTTTTTGCATTATTTATTTATTTATTTAATGTTAGGAAAAATGGGGTAGTAGTGTAAACTTCTGCGTGCGCATCGCACGACACCACGAACAAATGCATTTAAAATTCGAGAGAGGGTTGGTTACATATTTAGAAATAAATAGCGGGTGAGAGACCCTTTGTAGCAGAGAAAAACAAAAAAGGGGGGAAAAAGAAACACACCCTTCTTCTTCGCCTTCTCCAAGAACCAAAGAACACTCTAGAATCTGAACCAGAGCCACCACCATGTCCAAGCCAAGGTGCTTCTTAGACATCACCATAGGCGGAGAGCTTGAAGGTAGAATCGTCATCGAGCTCTATGACGATGTCGTTCCTAAAACCGCCGAGAATTTCAGGGCGCTTTGCACTGGCGAGAAAGGCATTGCTCCTAACACCGGCGTTCCTCTCCATTTCAAGGTCCTTACACAACACACGTCTTTTTTCTCTTTCTGTTTTCTTTTTTTTTTATTATTTTTGTTCGATTGCATATTAGTTTTTTTTTTGGGAGTTGAAGCGTGTTTGTTTATGAGAGATGAAGCAAGGACTTGTAGTTCTGATGATTTTGTTGCTTGGTGTTCGTCGGTCGAAGTGTTTGTTTCCGAGATTTGAGGGGACTTTTGCTTTTGGCTTTAATAGATAGTGATATCCTCGGTAAATGTTGGATTATTATTGCTTCTTTTTTTTTTCTTCCTGCTTTTGAGACTTTTTCGTCGTAGTACGTTCCTAACCTGCGTTTGCCTACTTTCTTATAGGTTAACGACCGTCCTGCTTTCCTTTTACTTTGCCTATCTGTTGTTCAATGGATTTGGATGTTGATTCCGTCGAACAATACGTAACTGAATAAAGAAAAGATAATTACGAAGTCGCCATTAACTTTTTCTGGCCTTCGGTTGTGAAATTTGTGCTTGAGGCTTAAGATTTGGCGGAGGGTTATGCTTTTGTAGATACTATCTTTATGTCTGAACTTAAAGAAAAGGCATACTGTCTTTTCTAGCAGGGATTTCTTCTGTTTGTGAATTGATAGGAGATGAACACTTTGTTTCCCTGTATTATTTCATGTATAAATGGAAAACGAATAAAGAAAATGGAAATTGAAGGTCGCTCTTCTGAAACTTTATTCATAAGACTGCTATGAAAAAGTTTGACGTTACTAGAGTGATTGATATCTTCTGGGAAAAAGTGATCGCTAATGATAAATCACACTGGGATGAGTTAAACTACATTAAAGTTTCCTTGTGTTATAGCATATCTTCTTTTGATTTGATTTCTATGGTGAAAAGCACCTTCAACCTAACATTTTTAGTGGCCTGCCGAGATGTAAGTGTCTGAGAAAAACCTTTCTCATTTCACTTAGTGCTATGAAAGGCACTAAAGCACAACAGTCCTGTGAGCCTTAAGCACAAAAGGTAGAAAAAGAAAAAAAATAACTGCAGACTTCTTTTTAATGAGCTAATAATTTTTCTTAATACATGAAACAAAAAGTATTATGAATAAGGTAAAGAAAAATGTAAGGAATTAAAGCTCTTAAGTTCTAAGTTGCAATTGAGTAGAGAAATGAATATTTGAAGCACCGAGGTGCATGCCTCTAGAATTGAGGTGCCTAATGTGGGCTCGCCGAGGCACTTTTCCAAACAGTATGCAAGGCTAAGGACCATTATAGTCATAGCATCACTCAGGTGCATCAGGCCGAAGAAAACTTGGAATACTTGTTTTTTTGTTTACATCTTTAATTGGAATGTCAGGTGATGTTTGATAAAATATTTCCAAGTTCAGTGAGAAATATTGAAATGAAACATATTTTGTAAGCTGCTGTCATATTTACTAATGATGCATATGCATTTTTGTAAAATGAATATATGATACCATCATTTGGATCATCAGGTCCCTGCAATGCTTCCAAAATTTTTACAAATTTCCGAAATATAGTTCGGTTCACAAGGTTTAGGTGGTTACTCAAATCTTATGCCTGTTTCTTACTGTGTGATAAATATGTTTTTATACTATCTATTATCGTTGCGAACACCTATGGTAGACTATTAGATTTCTTCTATTTACTTAAACTTGAAAGAAAGAAAGTTTTTGTGTTTCAAAATATTATTGTTACCATGGAGATTTTCTTGCTGACACTTTCGTTGATTCTCTTGTACACACTGTTACAATGGAAATTATATGAATGAATATATTTTTTGTAAATATTATCTACCTCATGCACACTTTTTGTGGCTTTACTTTGTATATTCTGGTTGGTTAATGAGGCTTGACACACAGGTTTGTTGCATTTTCTAGAATGCACAACTTCATTTTGCTCCAAACACGATTATGTAGAGTTCGTTTTCCAGTATTTGAAGCCACAATTGTTTAAAATTTTAGGGTGTCTGCTTTCATCGTGTAATCAAAGGATTTATGATTCAAGGTGGGGATATTTCCGCCGGCGATGGTTCTGGGGGAGAATCTATTTATGGTTTGAAGTTTGAAGATGAAAATTTTGAACTGAAACATGAAAGGAAAGGAATGTTGTCTATGGCTAATTCTGGTCCCAACACAAATGGGTCTCAATTCTTCATAACAACAACACGTACACCTCATTTGGATGGAAATCATGTGGTCTTTGGGAAGGTGGTGAAAGGAATGGGAGTAGTTCGCTCAATTGAACATGTCTTAACTGGTGAGAATGATCGTCCAACTCTTGATGTTGTAATCAAGGATTGTGGAGAAATCCCTGAAGGGACAGATGATGGAGTATCAAATTTGTTCAAAGATGGTGATGCCTATCCTGATTGGCCAGCTGATCTTGACCAGAGTCCTTTTGAACTTTCTTGGTGGATGAGTGCTGTGGATTCTATTAAGGCTTTTGGTAATGAACATTTTAAGGTAAAATCTATTATAAAGGTTCTTTGAAGTCTAATGACAAATTTTTTTTGTACTTCGTCAGTTATTATCATCAATTCACTTATTAGTTATCTTCAAAATTTCACTTTATTTTACTTCCATTTTTAATAACAAAATATTGAATAAAATTCATAGAAACAAGATTACAAGATGGCTCTCAGAAAGTACAGGAAGGCTTTGCGGTATCTTGACATTTGCTGGGAGAGAGAAGGGATTGATGAAGGTAAACTCTTCATTTACCTACATTACTTGCGTTTATGGAATCCATACACTAGTTAGACATTGTTCAGATCTTTGATCTTTTATGTTCTTAACAGAGAAGAGTTCATGTCTGAGGAAGACCAAATCACAAATATTTACAAACAGCTCTGTAAGTTTTCATCAAGTACTTAGTGACGAAATTTTATTTTGTATATATTCATAAATGTTCCCTCATACAAAGATGATGCCATTTTTAAGAATCTCAAGGAAGAAGGTTGAAATAAGCATTACATTTCATATGGAAATGATTATTCAAATTAATTGTTTGTTTGGCGTATTTTGTGCTGATGAAATTATTTTCATTGTTATTAGTCTCTGGGAACTTCAAAACCCCTTATACTCTTTGCTTGGTACAAAGTTGGGATGCAGTGGCGTGTGTTTATTCTTTCTTTTATGTTTTATTGTTTATGCATTAAGGTGAAGAGCTTTTTCGCTTAAAGGCAAAATTGTTGCACACCACCTATCGTCCTAGAGAATATAGTAAAGTAGACATTTTAATTTAGTCTAAAGCACTTAAATAGTGTTATCACTATATTATTATTTTTGGACTCGACAATTGCTAGGGTGGAGGATTGAACCATTAGATCTTTGGAACGAAAATTGATGTTTTATTGAGTAAACTATACTTGGATTGACTACAGGTTTTTGTTTAGTACGTTTCATCGATACTATTATCTTTTTAAGATTTAGTGAAAGAAAAGCAAAAAATTGTTTAATTCACTGAGGTACAAGAGGTGTAACAGAAAGCTGAGTATACAGAATGCCTTGGGTGGTCATCGTGGCCAACTGTTTGGTGCAACTGGCATGTTTGAGATGCTCCATATTTTAGTGTAGTCATGTTATCCTTTCGTCTATTGTAGGCTTGTAAACTGAAGTTAGGGGATCTAAAGGGAGCATTGTTGGACACTGAATTTGCAATCCGTGAAGGAGAGAACAATGCAAAAGCCATGTTCCGCCAAGGTCAGGTTGGTATCATCTTTCATTGATGAATTAGTGAATAAGAGATGGTTTGGAATATCTTAATGGTTCTTTTAATTACAATTCAAAGACATAGCTGTACAACCTATCTAGTTCAAGTAAGGTCATAATTACTCGTACGTTTATGTTTGTTTGACTAACCTTGTCACCTATCAGGCACATATGGCTCTTAATGACATTGATGCTGCTGTTGAAAACTTTAAGAAGGCATTGGATTTGGAGCCAAATGATGGTGAGTCATGATTACTTCATTTGGTTTATTTCCTTGCCTGAGATATTATTCCCCCATTTTCCTTGTTTTCCTTTGAGTTGGAAGCTGGTATAGTTTACTGGTTTATATCTTGGTCCGGAATGTCACATCCATTAGTAAGGAAGCAGAGATACACGAGACATGTACATGATAGCTAGGAACACTAAATCTCAGTCTCTCTCTCTCTCAAAAAAAAAAAAAAAAAAAAAAAAAACCCCAAAACATTATTTTCCAACATCTTATGGACTATTGATTTTTTATCTTATCTCTGTTTCTTATTTTTTCAGCTGGAATAAAGAAAGAGCTGGCTGCTGCTAAGAAAAAGGTTGGTACCCAGCAATCTTTTATATTATGTTTGCAAGAATATATGGGACTAATTCTTGTGTACAGGTTGCTGATAGACGTAATCAAGAGAGGAAAGCATATGGCAGGATGTTCCAATAGGAATTTGCTCTCCAATGGTACACACTTGTAAGTTTTTTATAAACTTGTTTGAATAAGAAAAAAAAAATAGTACGTGTTGGATGATGAAAGTCCCACATCGGCTAATTTAGGGAATGATCATGGGTTTATAATCAAGGAATACTCTCTTCATTGGTATGAGGCCTTTTAGAGAAGCCCAAAGCAAAGCCATGAGAGCTTATGCTCAAAGTGGACAATATCATACCATTGTGGAGAGTCGTGTTCATCTAACATAGTATGAGAGCCATGCCCTAAACTTAGTCATGCCAATAGATTGGTAAATCCTCAAATGTCGAACGAAGGACTCCAAAACTAAAGGAGTCGAACCTCTTCAAAGGCATGGTCAAAAAATGACTACGACTCCAAAAGAAAAAGGAGTCGAGCCTCGAAGGGGAGGCGTACTTTGTTCGAGGGGAGGTGTTGGATGATGAAAGTCCCACGTCGGCTAATTTAAGGAATAATCATGGGTTTATAATCAAGAAAAGTTCTCCCCATTGGTATGAGCCCTTTTGGGGAAGTCCAAAGCAAAAGCAGGAGAGCTTATGCTCAAAGTGGACAATATTATACTATTGTGGAGAGTCGTGTTCGTCTAACAGTACGAACACTTGGTTAATCATCTTTTTAAAGAAAAAAACTTTGGCTTCATTTCAGGTTTTGTTTTGGAGCGAGACGAAGAGAAATTGAGATCCAGGTTGTAGTGGCTAGTTCAACTATACAAAACTGCATTTGGAGAGCGGGGTATAGAATGGTCAATTTTTGGGATGGTAATTGGTGTCTTACCTATTGAACTAGACTAAGATTAACCCTCTTTAAAGAAGAAAATATATCGACAAACAGGTAGCTTTTAGTAATTTTGATATGGATATTTTGTTATGTTCAACTTTGGTGATAATATTTTGTTGGTATCATCTCGAGCTTCGATTCAAATGAAATGGATGGTTATTCATGACATTCATATAACTCCTCTTCGAGTAGGTTAATGATTTGTTAATGAACTCCTTGTAGTTGAAATTGGAAGACATGGAAATGGGTTGGTCGTTGGTGCCCTTCGACCCAAGGAAGGATAAAAGTCATAAATGGAAGAAAAAAAAAGATGGAAGGGTCGAAAAAGTTAAGGCTTTAAATCAGTCGGTGAAGCTTTAACAGAAATCAATAGATGGAATTGATAAATAATTTTATTTTTTTTTCAAAAAAAATTATTAGGGGATGGAAAACGTCATATTGGCATCATTAAAATGTCATGACATAATAAGTGGTATGTTTCAAAGGTGTATTTTGGTAAAAACACACTTTTTTATGGTTGAAATGTGCAATTTATTAACAGTTTGTTAGACCCATTTTCAATGGTAGAAAATTTGACATTTTTTAAAAACTTAATTTTTTGTTTTCCTTTTTAGTGGAGAAAGAACTTTAATTACCAACCCATTTCAGCTCCAATATTGTTCCTTAATTTTCTCGAGTGTGTATTAAAACTAAATTACAAGATTTTAACCTTTTTTTTTTTTTTAGTTATTTCTTTTAATTTCTAAAACTTAGCATAAATTTTATGATTTACTTTTTAGGAAAAATATTTGACTATTAACAAAAATATATATATATATATATATATATATATATATATATATATATATATATATAAACATTAATAAACTTACTAGTTTAAATAAATAAAGTTATGAAAAGAAATAAGTTTGAAAAATTATAGAGGTCAGAATTGGAAGACCGAAGTTGGGAAATAAAATTTAAAATTGAAACTATTTTGGTGATTGGTGATAATATAAAAACCCCATCAGCTCAAACATTGGCAACATCAAGAACTCATTCACTTAGGCTTTTGTGTTTCTTCTCTCTATCCAACCATGCCTTCAATATCTTCAAAACTACTCATTCTCTTCATTTGGGCATGCCTCTCAACTCTATCCTCTGCCAATCAGCCTTGGTTTTGGGCACATAATTGCTCTTCCCCTTTCAACCCTACCCACCACCCGTCTCCGCCACCACCTACATCACCAACCTCTCGAACACCGCCATCACAATCCCTACCACCATCACCACCAAGATCACGACGTCCTCGAACACCACCATCACAACAAATGCCATCACCACCACCACCATCACCACAACTGCCGCCGCCACCACCACCACCACGTTCACAACGTCCTCGAACACCACCACGTTCACGAGGTCCTCGCACACCACCATCACAACAATCATCGCCTCCACCACCACCACCAACCCCACCATCCCGAAAGATCATAGTAGGTGGCTCAGAGCATTGGCATCTCGGCTTCGACTATAATGATTGGGCACTTAAGAACGGTCCCTTCCATATAAATGACATCCTAGGTAACCCTTATTGATCACATTTTCAATGTTATTATAAGAATTTTTCATTCTCCAACTTACTTGGAAGTTATTGTTGGCAGTATTCAAATACGATCCTCCAAACAGTACAACTCCGGCTCACAGTGTCTATCAGCTCCCAAACATGAGAAGCTTCGTCAACTGTGATTTGGGAAAGGCCAAAATGCTTGCAAATTCAACACAAGGAAGTACTGAAAATGGCTTTGAATTTCAGCTCAAACACCAAAATCCTTACTACTTTGCTTGTGGAGAAGCCAATGGCTTCCATTGCCAAACTGGATCCATGAAGTTCACCCTAACACCCATACTTCAAGGTTGATATTACAACGTTGAGCTAAACTTAGTCAATACGGTCAAATAAGATTTCCCAATCGGAGAAGATGTATGTGGTCGATCTCCCTTTTTTTTTTTTTTTATCCGTTAAGTTCAACCTCTCAAGTCAGAGTTACACGAACCTCTTCACTTTTTGGTCGAAAATAATGACTTATTTAATTGAGTTATACTCAAGTTGATCTCTTCATCAACTTTTCAACTCAAGCGTATAGCATTTTCAAACATAGAGTACAAATGTGGTATTAGGGTGTTCACATGACGGTTAGATTTCTTTTTTTTTTTTTTTCAGTTTGGGTTGAGGTTAAATTTTTGAAAAACCAAAAAAGTTCAGTCGGTTGGCGGGTTGAAATTTTTTTTGTTAGGTCAACTCGACCAACCCAATGAACCCGAAAATACTTTTAAATATGAAAATTAAGAATATTTGGTGATATAGGATGGTTCAAAGTATAAATAAAAGTTCTTAGGAGGGGCCGAGCCCAGCATAAAATAGACGGACTGAGCCCAGCATAAAATAGACGGGCCGAGCCCAGCAGAAACTAGACGGGCCGAGCCCAGCAGAAAATAGACGAGCCGAGCTAAGAAGAAAATAGACGGGCCGAGCCCAGCAGAAAATAGACGAGTCAAGCCCAGCAGAAAATATAGGGCCGAGCCCAGAAAAAATAGACGGGCCGAGCCCAGAAGAAAATAGAGGGCTGAGCCCAGCATAAAATAGACGGGCCGAGCCCAATCCGATAGTTTATCCAGGCCCGTATGGTTTGGGCGGATTGAAAAAAACAGACTTGAAGAATCCCGATCTGGATTTTGCCCTTCCCCCAGTAGAAACCTCCATCTCCGGCGAGGAGGACGGCGTCAACAGCCATGGATCAATCCTTCTTACTGATGCTCTCAACTCTCCTCCACCTCCACAACTACCTCGATCCCACCATTACCCTTCTCCCTTCCACTCCCTCCTCCGCCTCCTCTCCTTCCTCCGCCTCCTTCAACTCTCCCACCTCCCTTCTTTCCTCCTCCTCCGCCGCCCCTCTCCTCTTCTTCACAATCGCCTCCGTCCTCTCCTTCATCGCCTCCTCTCGCTCCAACGCCTCCTCCTCCCCTTCCCGAACCTCCTCCACTACCCTTCCTCCCTCTTCCTCCGATTACTCCGTCTCCGCCTTCCGCGCCTTCTCCACCGACCACATTTGGTCCCTCGAAGCCCCTTTTCGCGATGCCCAATGGCGCTCCCTCTACGGCCTCTCTCACCCTGTCTTCACCACCATCGTCGACAAGCTCAAGCCCCATATTGCTCTCTCCAATCTCTCTCTCCCATCCGATTACGCCGTCGCTATGGTCCTCTCTCGCCTCTGCCACGGCCTCTCCGCTAAAACCGTCGCTGCTCGTTTCTCTCTCGAACCCTATCTTGTTTCCAAAATCACCAATATGGTCACCCGTCTTTTGGCCACCAAGCTTTATGCTGAGTTTATTAAGATTCCGGTAAGTCGCCGGCGTTTGATTGAGACCACTCAGGCTTTCGAGGAGTTGACTTCTCTCCCCAATATGTGTGGCGCCATTGATGGGAGTCCGATCAAGCTTCGTCGATTACCCCCTGACCAGAATTTTTCCACTAATTACAATTGTCGATTTGGGTATCCCTCGGTTCTGCTTCAAGTTGTTGCGGACAACAAGAAAATTTTCTGGGATGTGTGTGTTAAAGCTCCTGGTGGTAGTGACGATGCCAGCCATTTTAGGGATAGTCTTATGTACCATAGGCTTACTTCTGGTGATGTTGTTTGGGATAACGTAATTAACGTTAGGGGTCACCATGTTCGACCTTACATTGTGGGTGATTGGGGATATCCTCTGTTGTCTTTCCTGTTGACACCATTTTCGCCGAATGGCATCGGCACGCCTGCACAGAACCTGTTTGATGGAATGCTGATGAAGGGTAGGTCTGTGGTGGTTGATGCTATTGGGTTGCTTAAAGCTAGGTGGAAGATTCTTCAGGATTTGAACGTGGGTTTAAGTCATGCGCCACAGACCATTGTTGCTTGTTGTGTGTTGCATAATTTGTGTCAAATTGCCAAGGAGCCAGAGCCTGAACCATTGAAGGACCCAAATGAGACTGGCCCTGCACCCAACATTCTTGACACTGAAAAGTCTCTGTGTTATTATGGTGAAAGTGTGAGGCAGGCGCTGGCTGATGATTTGCATCAAAGGCTTCCATCGAGGTAGCTAACGTTCCATCAATATAGTCTTTCATTTTGCACTTTCATTGTTGCCATGCTTGGTGGTTTTGTTTATGTTCTGTTGGGTCTTAAGTTCAACCACTGAAGTCATTGCATACATTAGAAAGAGTAATTGTTCATAGCTTGATCCTAGAAGAACTCTGCCATTGACTGATAGCTTTAGATCATTAGTTAGAAACAAAGGGATGCGTTTGTTGAGTAATGCATGATTGTCTTAAGATCCTAGGCGTTGTGTATCTGAGTTCAATGATGCTTATATGAACTGTAAGTTATGGGTGAATGTTTGTAGAAACTTAGTGTTCATTGTGTACTCAGAAACTCTAATTGAAGCATTTCAGCCAGTTTGATGTATGTTTGATGATATATTTTGGCTACTTTGCATCTTTGATTCCTGAAATCATTTAGATTTGGTGTTTCTTTATAAAGGAACTGATAGAGAACTTGGAAGAATTAAGTTTGAGAATATTTTTTTAGGAATAGGAAGAGAGTTTGATACAGGAGTGTACTTTCAACCGGCTAATCCGAGTTATAAGGGTTAGGTTGGGTTTAAAAGGGTTTCGGGTTTGGGTTGGGTTCGTTTTTTGGAACTCGATCTGGTTCGGGTTCCGATCCACAACTCGAAAACCTCAAAAAATTTAAAATAGGACCAAGCCCTTGCCACCTAGCGCATCTGCACTTCGCATAGTGCAAATGGTCTCTCTCTACTCTTGGATACACGAGATTGAATTAATAATTGTAATGATGAAGTATGTTATTCCATCGTTATCATCTTTCTTATTGTCTCTCTGCTCTTCGTCTTTATAGTTCTCATATTACAGTGTTCGTCTTCGTCGTTCGCCTCTTTATTTCTCTGTTAACGTCGTTCTTATCTCATTGCGGACGTCGTTCCTGTCTCTTCTCAATTTGGAACAACCCAAACACACTTCTTGTCTCTTCTCAGTTTAGAACAACTCAAACACAACCCGAACCCAACCTGAAGATAAAGAGTTGAGTTGGGTTGGGATGGTGAAAATTTTCGATCCTTACCCACAAATCCCAAAAGGTAAAACAAGGTCCTCATAAATCATGGAGACCGATTCGAGGACTAAGCCCCTAACCCAAAGGGGTAATGAGACCTCAAATATTCGGTCAACATCTCCCCTATTGATACAACAAAGCCCTTGTATAGACTCTGGAGCATCATCTAAATAGAGATACACCCACCTAAAAAGATATGCAATATTATCTTATTTAGGTGTTCGTTATCAAAAACACCATATCAATCATTAACTCTTATGAAGAATGTCACCCACAATGGCCATTCATGCCAGACATAAAATAAAGTTATAGAATGACCATGTTTTTCCCCTTTCGGTTCAACAATGTAGGAACCCAA
This sequence comes from Cucurbita moschata, assembly GCF_002738365.1. NCBI lineage: Eukaryota > Viridiplantae > Streptophyta > Magnoliopsida > Cucurbitales > Cucurbitaceae > Cucurbita > Cucurbita moschata. The sequence continues at coordinate 1,299,372 of NW_019268526.1, read as the reverse complement.
CCGGACCCAAGAATTCGACCCTTCATTGGGTCATGGTGTTCGGATAATCCAATGACTCAAATAACCCAAACTATATAGGTTAAGTAAACCCAAACGATAAAGGGTAAGTTGAATTGATTTTTTTTTTTTTTTCTTTTCCGATTTGGATTGGATTGAATTTTTGAAAAACTGAAAATTTGTTTCGGTTCATGGATTGAAACTTTTTTGGTCGAGTCAACCCTAACAACTCGAAGGATCACAACCCATCCAAACCCTAAATTTGTTACGATTCTCTAAATTTTTTAATATTATTTTTAAATGTTCATATGTATTTTTAAAATGTCGTTCATATATTAATGGCAAAGGTATTTTTATATTTTTAAAGTTTTTAAATAAATTTAAGGATATTATTGAAGTTAAAAGAGTATTTTTTAAATAACTATTTTTATGGATAAAAATATTTTTTAACTTTATTTCTTTGAATATTTTTATTAATTCAGCCTAAAATTAAACCGTCAGCCACGTTGTCACGGTCTCCGCCCCCTCATATAATTATATTTTTGAAGAGTAATACAGTCAACGCATTGGAGTTAGAATGGTCAACATATCAAGAGTCAAAACATCAGTTTCTAAATTACTGTGTTCAGTCAAAGGTTTCGGCCGTCGGTTTTGTCTTTTGACTTTGACTTGATATTTCATAGTCAACGTCACTAGGTTGACCACAAGTTAGACACTTTGACTCAGTCAACTCATACTCGATTTCATTTTTAGTCCTCACATATTATATAGTCAAGCAAAATTGAAATTACATTACAAACATAATTATTTAGTTCCAAAATATCGTCTCATTCGTATCTATCTTGTTTAGTTAATTTAAGATATAATAATGTTTCGAAAGATAAATTAAATATAGACCGTGTTAATAAAATTTCATGTCACTTGCCACTAACTTAGAAATAAAATGATGTATTTTATCTGCTGAGTTATGTTTATGTTAACATATACAAATATTTTAGCGTATAATCGTCAGAGTTAAAGTATTTTTATAATTACGCAATATTTTATCTTGAGTCCAAGTTCACATATAACAGCTAAAGCTCACCGCTAACAAATTTTGTCCGCTTTGGCCCGTTATGTATCATCATCTGCCTCACAATCTTAAAACGCGTCTAATAGACAATAACTTTCAATTCTTTAAAATCTTTCTTAGTTATTCAGGATCGTTCTCATTCGGATGTAATCACAATTCATTAATATACTGCTCTTTTACTCGAGTGTCACATCATAACTTTATATAATGAATCTCCACAACTCATTTTAAGTGTTGAGTTCAAACTCTTCCTTGGGTCGTGACCTTCCCTTGAATTCTCAAAACTTCTTTCGCTTCATCCCCACAGAGGCAGAGAACCCATTGCTGTCTCGGCGTACTACCGGAAGCTCTGGGAAGTCGGAATAGGAGAGCACTCATCTGGGAGTGGACTTACTACTTAGATGCTTTCAACATTTATTCGCTCCGCACTTGGCTACCCAGCGTTTATCGTGGGCTAGTTATAATCAAATATGAACCGAACTCGTGCATTCTTTTTTATTAATTGTCACGAGAACAGTGATACCAACATGATTTAACTACGACGAACCGTCATATTAATTTATAATAATTAATAGATAATTTATAATGATTTTTTTTTATTAAATCATAATAATGATGTGAAAGAGTGGGTGGTCCAAAGGGTATCTCATTTAAGCATTAAATAATAATGTAAAGTAGCATAGCAAATATGAATCTCTTAAAAGAAAAAGAAGAAAAAGAGAGAAAGCTTGTCACATAATGATACCTCAAGGTGGACCTCTTTCTCAATCATATAATAAAAACTCTACTTTTTATTAATATATATATATATATTTCTCGACCTTTAATTTAAAACCGATAGGATGGTTCGAGAATATCTCGTTCACTATGTAGTCTCACAAACGTACTCTTATGGTAGCGAGATAGCGATTGTGCGACATTTGTTCTAACCCAACGAACAAGTCAATCATGAGAAATTTGGATTTCGTGAACAACATCGGTGTACTCGAATCTCGAGTCATGTTTGAGAGAGATATTTTGGAAAACGTGAGCGAGAAAATACGTTGATTGCGTATAATGTTATAAACTAAAAGCGATTAGGCAACAACAACGGATTTGATAGTATATAACCCGACTAGTCATATCCCCCCTATAGTACATTTTGACATAAAGACTTATCCAAGATAAAAGCAGGTAGGAGGGGTTTGGAACAGGCATGCAGCCATGGATAACACATCCTGGACCAACATGATCGGGACATCCAATATGCGGTCGTAGATAACACGCCTTGGACAAGCATGACCATAACATATAACACCACACAACTCATCTCTTCAGCCTCTTTACCTATCGGTTTTCCTCGAGTCGACTGTTGTAGCCGAACATTAGAATAATGGGAGAAGGAAATGACGACGATTTGAATGGTCACACAGGATTCTTACCTTTCCATCCTTTTTAAGACGTTTTGACATTTAACCTATTAGACGTAACTTCAAACATCATGAACACGAACACCGACCCATTAAATAAACGAACAACATGATGGAGTGAATAGATGTTGGCATATAATTAAACACTAAAAAGGTAAAGGAAAAAGTGTTGTTAATGGTTGGGTTATGTAATGACCACCAACTCCTTTTGTCTTTCGCCATTGCTTAAATCTTTTGCACGAGCAAAGAAGATGCCAATTAAAGCCAGGGAAAAAGGGAAAAGGGGAAAAAGGAAGAGGGTGGTGGGGAAAATAGAATCATTTTAGGGTTAAATCTCGAACGTTTACGTTTATTTTAGGTTAAATTAGGTTTTGTAGCCGAGTTATGTCGATTCTATTGTTGTCATTCATATGAGTGTTAAACTAACTTAATATATTATCGGGTTTGGAAAAATTTAGATTAATTTTTTTAAAAAAACATTATATATATTAATATCCTTCCACTATTTTAAAAATTTTCAAAAATAGATTTATGAATAGTACTATGTTTCAAAAATACCCGTAAAATTTTAAAATTAATATTAACGCTCTTTACCTTCATAAAAAAATTTAAAAAAGATTTCATCAATATATGAACGAAAATCGTCTATTAACATCTCATAGATTATCTACGAACGTTTTAATGTTACTTTGGAAAGTTTGAGCATTTTTTAAACGTGGTACGGTAAGATTCTTTTTTTTTTTTTAATTTTTAAAAAAAGTTTAAAGATATTTTTAATATTTTTTTAAAAAAAATTAAGGGTATTAGTGAAAGTTTTGAAAATTTAATGATTTTAAAGGAATTTTTAAACCATTTTGAAAGTTAAAAAATATTTTTAAGTAGAAAGTTATATTTTTTTTTTATTAATTTAGTGTTTTTAAATATATAAATAAATATATTATCCTCCTCTAAAAAAACATGCCCAAAAACTTAAATTCTTTATTATTTATTTATATATAAAATACTGAAAAAAAAAACATTCTCTTACATTTATCAATCCAAACAAAAAAAAATCAAAATTAAAAATCTGCCGGTTCATCCACGTGTCAACGACCCAATATCTCTAGAAATCTCCTGCATACCGGACCGGTTAAACCGCAAGCAACGGCCCAAAAAGCTCCTCTTCTTCATAAACTCCTCGGAAACCGTCCGGTTCGCCGCTGTGAAATGCCTCCTTGGACCGACGCTGTCGGCTGATCGGAAACTCGAAATTTTCATGTCGTTCTCCATTCTTTCCGACATTACAACGTACGTAGACCTCAGCTTATCAGCTTTCTCCGTCGCTCGGCCTTCGGAAGTGCTACGAAACAATAAGTCTCTGAGCCTCCATTTTCTATTGGCCTTAGAGAACGAAATCGCCGACAAGAACGACAACGACTTTGATTTTCCGGCGCCCGTGCAGCCGTCGCCGTCGCCGTGAATTGGAGTTCGAGAAGAGATTCTGTAAGGGGAAACGGATCGAGTGGGTTTGCGAGCAAAATTAGAGGAAATGTATGAGATTTCCTCTGTTCTTCCTCTGTTTTTGCTCTGTTTATCAGCGAGCTCATAATTGGTTCGATGGTTAAGAGTCTCTTTCATTAGCGCCGCTTCAAATGGGTCGTCGTTGATGTTCATTTCGGAGCTGTTCTTCGTTTTACGTTGGGAAATCCTCGAATTGTGCGGCGATCTCGGCGACGACATGTTCGACTGTCGAAGAAAAAAATTTAGCAGAGGAACTTGTAATAAACTTTTAATTTAACATTTGGTCGGAAAAAACAATGACCTTGAATCCGGGAGGGGGTTTGAGCGGCCGGATTTTACCGCCGTCGAAGAGCTCATCGGCGGAGAGAGAAGCTTTAGTGCAGAGCGACTGGCGGCTGAAATCAAATTCAAAATCCTGCTCGGCGGAGCAATTGGGGGATTTGGGAATGCCGGGTTTCTCCTCCCAGCGGAAGGGGACGGCGGAGGGAGAGCCAATCGGAACGTCGTCGTCGTGGCGGAAGAAGTTGACGGCGAGAGAGGAGGGGCTGGTGGGCGCACTAAGGGAGGAGAAGGGAGTGGAAGGAGCGGAGAGATAGTGGGAGGAGCAAGGGCTGCCGAAGTTGAAAAGGTCGCCGGCGGGAGAGACTCCGACGGCCACTTCCATCTCCGTTGACGGCGGCAAGGCGGTGGATCTGAAGCTGTGTGAAATGAAGGAAGGGGATTAGGTGGAGGAGATAAAGAAAGAAGAGGAAAGTTGAGAGAAATTGAGTTCTAAATTATGATCAAAAGTGGAGCCGCCATTGTGGATAGAATCAAAACTATTCTATTCTTCCAATATGAACACGTTGACCACGTTGACCACGTTGACCACATTCATATTTATTTAAGTTTTAAGCATCCAATGAAAATCTTCGGTTCGTTCTTTCGACTTAGTTTGGCTTTAGTTCACTCGGTTGGGTCGGTGTAACTACTTTGACCGTCCCACACAACTCGTCCTTATTTCATTCAACAGTGATTATTAATGTGTGAGACCTTATGCATGTTGTATGTCATATGATCATAGATTACTTCTTTTGAAGTTGATTTTTTGGTAGTAGTAGTGCGTGTTAGCCCATAGTTAGACCTAGGGAGTGGGTTCATATGCGCGTGAATGAACTGTGTGTAGAGAAGTACTATGCATCTCGCTCTATCGTAAAGAACTCAGGTACGAATGACGACCATCATTTTCGCCATATTTTCAGTGCTAGGGTAGTATAATAACGTTTTTTCAATTTTGAACTGAGTTTTTAAGCCTATTTCAATCATGATTTTCTTGTGATTACAGGTTTACGAGTATTTAAGTTATGACAAATTTTAAAATAACACACCTCTTGATACGGTTGACCTCATTTTTCTAACATTCATATCAACATACCTCTCGATACGGTTGACATTTCATATATTGTAGAAAATATGATAAGTGGGTTGTCGTATTATTGTTTCATACATCGATAAGGGCATTTGTGTCATTGTTTTATACGAGAGGAAAGATCCTCGTTATCATACATGTATACGTGTCATTGTGTCAATACTGTTACACTCACAATCAGGAATCTCAAAATATATACATTTTGAGAATAATTACTCCGTCTTTTATTAAATCAAATACACCCGTGAAATTGAAATTATATATTAGAGTTATGAGTATATATTAGAGTTACTTATCAATACAAACGTAGCGATATATAGGTAAGACACTAATAATGATTAAAACGTCCATTTCAAAGTCGTTGAACTCGAAAAAGTGTATGATATACTAAACGTAGCTAGTCCAATAATAGATGATAAGCATATGGGTGTCCTTAGCACATGGTGAATTAATGCTTGTGATCAAATGGATTGGCTTAGGCTGCTTCCTACCTATAATAGCCTTTTAATAATTTAGAGACAAGCTATAAATCTCCTCACTCATATTCGTGGTAAAATATGTTCGTTAAATTATAAGCTACGAGTTTCTTTCTAAAAGTTGGTGTAGTTTATAATAATTAAAATTACTTATCAAATGCAAAAACACGAGAAATTTTGGTAAGATCGTTTCATTCAACCTCGTTTTGTTTGATCGGTGGCGTGAATCTTAGAACTTTTCATAGTTCTGTTCATCGATTATTGTTAAGTCACGTGTTCTTAATATGAAAAAGAAAGTCAGTAATTTAAAAAATTAAACCATAAGATATACGATTGAATATCGTGAATATAGTTTTACTTGAACTAATTATGACTCATAGCTTGGAATACATGTCAAATATGAAATCGAGTATAAGATCATATTCATTCCCACGGAACCGTTGAAAGCTATGGGTCTAGAGACGAAGAAGAAGAGATGGCTTAGCCATATCCAATAATATATCCGTTCATGAGATGGAGCACATGGAACCATTAATTTGTGCATAAAAATTGACTTGAAGAGTTAATGTAAAGCATTTAACATTTACAACTATCATAACTTTACCTTTGGAAAGAATATATGATTCAGTAAGAAAGTGTAGTACAGGTCCATAACTTTTATTTCTTTTTAGTTTCCATTTATTTTATCATTTTATTATTAACGTGACCAAGTTCACATTTAGTAGATATTGTTCTCTTGGCGTAAGTCCACTGTTAGAAAATATTATTATAAAGTTTTTCAAAACACGTCTATACTAGAGAACGATTTCTACACCTTGTGTAACCGATGTGGGATTTCACAATTCACTCCTTAGTCGATGTGGGGATGTGGGATCTCACAATCCACCCTCTTCGGGGCTGGGGCCTAGCATCCTCACTGATATTTGTTCCCTTTTTCAATCGATGTGGGACCTCCCAATCCACTCCCCTTCAGGACCTAGCGTCCTTGCTAGCACACCTTCTCGTATCCATCCCTTTCAAGGCTCTAACCCGAGGCTCAACCTCTTTTTGGGTTTTCCCTTTCAAACTTCCCCTCAAAGTTTTTCAAAATGCGCCCGGGAGATGTTTTCATACCCTTAAAAAGTGTTTCATTCTCCTCCCCAACCGAAGTGGAATCTACATGCCCATAACACACTAACACATGTATTCTTTTAAATTTTACAACATAATAACACTTAATATAATAATTTGTAACTAAAAATTCTAGAGCTAAAATAAATGCATACAATTAGAAGTGCTCATGTAACTTAATAATCCGACTGGAACACAAATTCAGGATTTTTACATTGTGTCAACCCAATCAATCCAATCCGACAATAGGGTTACAACCCCACTACCCAACCCGAAAATAGAAGATTGAGTTGGATGATCCGACAATAGGGTTACAACCCCACTACCCAGCCCGAAAATAGAAAATTGAGTTGGATGGTAAAATTTAGGTGGCTTGTTAAACTAAAATAAAATAATATAAAAAATTAATAAATTTGAGACTTAAAATCCTCTGATTCCAGCCCTTTATTTTTTTCACTAACCCCAACAAGCAGAAAACTTCGGGAAGAAAAAAGTAAAAAGTGAAAAGTAAAAAGAAAAAAAAGGTAGAAAAGCAGTAATTATATATATCATTGATTTACAAAGCATCCAATGTTGAACCTGCATGAATCTGGAACAAGACCACAATTCTAAGGACCCCATGTTGTTAGAATATTATTTTAAGGATTATGGTTCAAAGCATCTATATATTAAAAAATAATAATAATAATATAATTATAATCTGTAAATCAACTTTAAAAAAAAAAAAAAAATACCCCCTCAGCCAAGAAGAATCAACCCGCATACCCCAAAATTGTTCAGCAGATGAGCTAGCTACAAGCAGTCTAATCTCAAGCATGACTCGAGCAAGGCAGTAACTAATAATGTTATGAAGCCATATAATTCAGCAAATAAAGATTCAGCTAACCACAACTTAAATAAGTTCTCGCTATTACCAAGTCAATGTATATATTGATAGCTAATAGATTTGTGTTTTGAATGCTCAGATTTTAGTTTGACGGTGGCAATGGCAATGGCAATGGCAATGGCCATGGCAATGGCCTTCTCAAGATGTCCCATTGACTGCGGCAGCTGCGGCATGCATGTTTGCGTCCTGATGCTGTGGTATATAGTAACCACCATAGCCACCATAGCCTTGCCCTCCATAACGTCCCCCATTCCATTGGTTATTAGAATCACCTCTCCACTGCCAAACATTAAACCAAGAGGAATAAGAATAGTATAAATGGGTTGTTGTTCGTCATTAAAAGGCTATTGAAGGTCAAATACCCTACAAAAATGTGTTCATAGTAGCTAAGAACAGATTTACGATTATTGCTGCTAAAAGAGAAGTCAAAGAAAAAGATGCCAGAGGACTGACAATGTGCAATAAATCAAAAAGGTTGAAGAAACTAATTACCAACAGTATGATGCAGCAATGCCTTCATGACAAAGGTCAAAGATATGGGGAGAAGGCAACAAAAAAAAAAAAAAACACGTTCCTAGATGATTCGGCATGAAGTAAACAGATCTTCAAAATCAATGTTCAAATGTTCAATAATTTACTCTCTAAATGTATAAATTTCCCCGGTAATTCTTTTTATGTCAATTAATCCTTTTGTTCAATAAAGGTCTTATTATATTCAAAGTTGTCTAAACAGGTTCATCAGACCTTGGGAGTATCAATAAGTCCAATATGTATTCAATAATTGTCTAATAATGTCATGATATTTTTTACAGTAACAGACCCAAGAATAGAGGGAAGATGGGATATCCCCACTCCAAACAAGTGTCGTACTTCCATATGCATCGTCATCAAATCCCATTTCTCCTATTTTCTAAAGGTTCTAGGCCATACAACAACAAGTAGTAATCTAAAAATATTCATAAGAAGACGAGTAAAACAGGACAAAGATTTAAAAAGAAAAATAACATAATCAAACCTGCTTGTTCCCTGTACTGCGACCCCAAGAAAGACGAACAGTTTGCTTGCCGATAACTGTACCATTCAGTCCCTGTATTGCATCCTCAGCATTCTTTCTACAAAAAAGAGAAAAATACGTGCAAAGATAGGTCATGTGCTGTCCATTAGTACCCACGAATACATAGTGTTTCATGAAAAACTCATTTTCTTTGCATGTAATTGGATGAATGTGTTTGTTTAAATCAAGCTGGAATAAGTACTATAAAAACCAAAGCTAAATATTTGTTTAAAGACCAATAAATACATCGCTATGGATCTAGCCGTTAGCCAATACAATGCTTAGAATCCTAAAAAAAAAAATTAGTACTGCATTAGAGATTGGTTATCTCTACCCCTTGCCCTGGGTGCACAAATCACATAAAATTGTAGTTTAAAGAAACATTTAAGTATGAGAATGGATAGCGTCCATCTAACCTCATTTTAAAGAAACATTTATCCAAATAACTTATAGTTTAAACAACTATGAAATATATTCATAAAAAACAACAAAATATAGTTTAAAATTTAAACCAAAAAAACCATTTTCAGAAACATCACTCAGCAGTCAGCAGTTGTCAATTTGAAGGAAGATGGGATATAGGACCAGTATTTGTTGGCAAAGGGGCAATTGAGGAATAGGCTGCCTTGTGTCTGTCTTTCATGCACAAGATAAGATACACTCATACACCATCCTAAAGAGAGAGCTCATGTTGGATATCTCTTCTGAATCATATCGTGTGTGTTAATAGCGTACTCTCACAATTAATGTCCCATAAGAACTAAACCTTTTTCAGGTCCATGCATCCGAAAGTTCACTGAACTCTATAAATAGAGAAGCAATAACAACCTTGTTTTTGAATCAATTCACTGGAAAGGGAAAAAATCAAGCAGAAGCTGGAAGGTTCTAGGAGCCATCTGGATCATCTGAGGGGTAGAATGATGATAGCAAATCTGATAGGAAAGCCCACACTCAGTATCTTCCTCCAAGAAGAGTTTTCAAAAGTTGAGATCCTAATCATGCATAGGGTGTTTCATGTATCTGTGATAGTTTCCTGGTGGAGGGAGAGGAGTCTAGGAAACACAAGTGCATTTCTAATCTACCAGTCTAGTCAAAAGCTGGCAGAAGAGCCGTTGGGCTCTTATTCGATCCTTATGCCTGAGAATAGACTTTTGATGACCCTTAGACGAGGTGCAAACATATAAGTCCAGCCAAGTGTTGATGGGTAAGAGCCAAATTTATCCATGATGACTCTTCTACATAGGTATTCTTTCTCATAATGTACCTAAAAATTCATGAATGTCACTTGTATGATTGTAAGAATAGCCTCCGTTGGAGATATGACTTTCTCCATTTTTCAAGCTTGTTATCTATTATATCAGCAATAGGGGCCTAAAAGAAGATGGAGCAACCACTAGTGCCAACCTTGCAATGAAATCTGTTTACATCAGCTTTGAAGGATGAATCAGTATTATTTATCCCCAATAAAAAAATTTCAATACTCGATATTAAGCTCTAAAGCTTCCTTAAAGATGTTGATGATATTATAGAGGGTTTCTTTTCATCGAAAAAATCAAGCTTTCATAAAGAAAAATGAAATAAAATTGTACGAAATTTGGTAAGACCGAAGGAGAAGCTTTAAGAGAAGAGTCTACTAAAGCAATCTGCCATATCGATGGTGAGGAATGGAGAAAGAGGGTCACCTTTTCTGACACCTCTTAAAGCTAAGATTTTATCTATAGGCTTGTCATTAATGACGTTGGAGAAGTTGGCACCAGAGACTCATTTACTAAAAAAGAAAAAAAAAAAAAAAAAAAAAAAAAAA
>NW_019268526.1:1267431-1288129 GCF_002738365.1 Cucurbita moschata | reverse complement strand
AAAAAAAAAAAAAAAAAAAAAAAAAAAAAAAAAAAAAAAAAAAAAAAAAAAAAAAAAGGCACAACCTTTGGTGTGAAGAACTTGATCTAAAAAGTTCCAATCAACGTTGCCATTGCCGTCTTTAAAATTTATAAAGAAACAAGCTCCAGATTATGTGCAATCAACCTATAATTGCGAACTGAAACCATCCAAGCAAGCACTCCAAATAAAAACAATAGTTATTATTTTTCTAAAAAAAAATCTATGAACTTCATTGGACAAATGAAATTCTAGGAGGGGAAAGAAAAAATTCATTTCTTTAGATGGAATCTCTTTGATGGATAATTAGGGAATGGGCTTGACTTGGTTCTCTCACAAGTTGGAGCTTGTTTTTGTAGACCAAAATGATGGTACAATTACAAAATTCGAGGATAGAGTTTATAATCTGGCAGATTTGGCAACTTTTTCTACAAAACCTGGTGAGGGCAAGCTTGATCAGTATATTTCAGCCAAGTTGATTTGAGACGGAACTTTTCTGAAAGAAGTAAATTTTACGGATGTATTTTTGTAGGTTAACCACTTCCGCCATCGTGTTCGGCAGCTCATTTTAGGAACAAGGTAAAAGGTAGCTTGTTGTATGAATAAAGAACGAACACCTATGTCCGGCTTGAGTGCCAAATTTACAGATTCAAAATAGAGAGCCTTATGCAACATATTTGGTAACTTGTCTAAGTCAATCTGGTTTTAAAAAAATGATCCACTTGCCATAGCTTTTTAAATATATAGCTACAATTATTATAATAAAGTACATATCTACAATTATTCTAGAATAGCAGGCTACCTAATCAAAATATCCTAAAAGAAGACACAGGCATATATAGGTCATAAATCTCAGACCCAATGAGGCCAGCTACAATAGCAAGCCAAAACTGACTGCTACTTCACGGGTCAATCCAACTTGGGCCAGAGTAACCTTCCCAATTTGTAACCTCTAATTCTTTAAAGATAAGATAAGCATGGCAGCTGCATGTTTAACAGTACCTGTTGGCAAATTGCACAAATCCACATCCCTTTCCGATTGGGATTTTCACAGAGACAATCTCACCAAATTTAGAGAAAGGTTGCCTGAGATCTTCGTCACTAACATCAGAATCAAGGCCACCAACAAATATCTGAGGTAGCACAAGTTGGTTAGGTATGTATTGGAAGAGAGAAATAATATGAGACAGGGAAGGATAGACTAACAGTCGTGTTGTTCGATTCGCCATCTGATTGTGAACCCTGAACAGCCATGCCATTTGCATGTCCACCAGCCAATACCAAAGCTAAATAAATGAAACACAGAAATAGGCATCAGAATCAATGTCTAAACTCAAACTCAAATATATATTGAAAACACATAAACTTCATTTTTAGTCGCATCTACGCCTTATAGCTGCAAAATAAATTAACCATTAGAACGTCTTCTACACAAGAAGTATATAGCAAATCTATGTTCATAATTCTGATGCCTAAAATCCATTCATGAAAATGAAAATATTACTAGGACGGATGCCAAACCATGCACACGTCAGATGAAAACATCGAACTTTTATTCTTCATCCTCTAGCTGACATATAGCCAAAAGACACTAATACTGGGCAGTAGGCTGGTTCCCTAAACTTCTCAGAGAAATGATGTTTTAATTATCAGTGCAACAGGAGGGGAAAGATGAAAATAAAAGAAGATTTCAAGAAAAACCAGTACCAAAAAAGTTACAATACGATCCAACTTGGGTATCAGATAACAAAGAATAATGTGATAAAAAACATGACTAACAGAATAATAGATCCACAGACAAAATCACTGGTATCCATCAATAGACTCGAACATCACTAATGCTGAAACTGTTTAGCATTTAGAGGATGGAAAGATTTAACAAATAGCACTGGGTTAAGGATACAAAATCCTGCAAATGTTGCTATAGCAGATTTTGTATTCTAAAAGTGTACAACTTGTATTGCAAGGTATACTCATTGATAAAGATATATAAATGGAAATACGGAAATCCATCAAAAAGGAAGAAATAAAATGAAAAATAGAACCCTAGCCTCAGAACCATCCCTCCTTTTGTCGCTGAACTAATTCCATGAAACTAGAAGAATGAAATAGGAAACCGTTTGCAAACAATTCTATTGCCCACTGTTGAACTTCTGTAACAACCATTAACAACTTTATATTAATTATTGTAGTTGCTTGAAAAGGGACAATTTTGAATGATAACTTTTTAATACCTTTTTGTGTTCTGCTTTTTTATTCTTTGTTTTTTAGGTGTGTGTTAGGGATGGAGGCATATTCGTTCATTCATTCATGAAGCTTGTAATAGAGATGGTTAATGATGATTTAAAGACTTTCAATTCCTTAGGAACAACAACACCCACAGTAATGCCAGAAAAACCAAGGCTAACCTTGTGATGAATAACCTTGTTGATATCCAGATGCTTTCTTTGGTGTTGCAACACCAATGCGCATGGGTCTACTTGAACAATATATCCCATTCATTTCAGTCACAGCCCTTGTCCTTTCACTTTCATCACCAAACCTGACAAATCCGTAACCTTTTGAACGACCTGAATTTGAATCAATAACAACCTTGGCTCCCTTAACAGATGTGTATTTACTAGAAAAAGTTTCTTGCAGCATAGCATCAGTTACATCAGCAGCCAAATCACCAACAAATATAGATAGGTCAGACCCAGTGTCCGGTCGCCTATCACTTCCACTAAAGGTTGCCCAATTGAGACGAAAAGGCAGATCTGTGTTAGGCATTATAGCTCCATTATAATTCTGCAATACCTTATCAGCTGTTGCATGCGAATAGAACTCAACAAATCCATAGCCCTCAGATTGACCAGTTTGCTTATTGCATATAACCTTAACAGAGAAAACCTGAAGCAAACAGAAGACACACAGTTCAGTCAACTAATGATCAAAAAAAGATGCTCATGATGGAGATTGAATTAGACCAGGGGAAATATAAAAGACAGTCTGCAGCTATCCATCGAACCATTGACCAATAAACCAGAATCAGAAGCAAGCAATAAGTCACTCAAGAACACTGCACGGACGAATTAAGAATAATGGTAAATCAATACCATACACTAACTCCTTCAAAATAGTAATGACACTGAAGACCAATCACACATTGTTTGATGAAATTCAGCCCCAAGTTATTTTAAGACAAGAAACTAAGAAACGAACACACGTTATTTCAATTTAAACTCAATAATACACGTTACTTTAATTTAAATTCATGACATCATGAGGAAGGAAACATAAACTACAAATAGTATTGCAAACCTTGTGATCTATTTGCGTCGATCATTATGATGTCAAAGAAGAATTGAAAGGACAAATCAAGGACAAATAAACGGTAATTAACAAAGCGCAAAAAAAGAGATGCTCATACAAAAATAAATCAGTCTAGGATTTGTCCCCTCTTCAGTAACAATTCTGGTCGCATTGGCGAGACTTGTTTTGGACCACCAATCCAATTTCGGAACAATATAAGATGCAGCAATAATAATGCCAACAATCACAGATTCACAGACTTCAAATCAATTCTATAACGCGTAAGCACGAAAAAAAATAAAGAAATCCGATCGATCTCTGTACAGAGAGCCGCAAAACGATCGAACAGAAACTAGAAGAACGAAAATAGGTTGAGAATCGTAAAAAGTAAAAGCTCGATACGATAAGTAAGTTAGACCTCGCCGATGTGAGCGAAACAATTGTGGAGATAGGTCTCGTCCATCCAGGGCTGAAGATCACCAATCCAAAGCGTCTTAACCTCGTCCGTGGACCCCTGTCTACGAGGTCGCTGCGACTGAGCTTGCTGTTGCTGCTGCTGCAACGGCGGCGGCTGCTGTTGATAAGGAAGGTGAGAATACGTCATGTAATGCTGAGGAGGGTACATCATCATCTGTTGTTGATGCATCATGGCCATGGCGGCTGCGGGGTACTGCATCGCCATCCATTGCTGTTGATACTGTTGTTGTTGTTGAAACCATTGTTGGTGGGGGTGGGGGGCCTGGGGATTGAGATCAGCTCCGTTGGACGGCTGGGCCATGATCTTCAAAGAGTCTCCGTATCCGTCCGTATACGTATACGTCTCCTTCTCCGTCTCCGTCTCCTTCTTTCTTCTCTCTCCGACGACGAGATTAAGCGAGAAACGACGGCTCCGGTTGGATGCAAAGGAGTAAGACCAGGTTGGAGAGAGAGAGAGTGATGCTGTTGAAGGAGAGAGAAAGAAAGAAGGAGAGAAAGAGGAGGAGATTGGGAATGAGAAAGAGGTTTTATTGTGAATGATAGGTTACAATAAAATAATAAAATAATATAATGGGAGAGAGAGAGAGAATGCGGTGGTGGCAACGGTGGTGGCCACGGTGGTGGATGGTGGATCTCCGCCGGTTACTTTACAAAAATAAAAATAAAAAATTATAAAACAGATTTCAAAACCTGAATGGAAAAAGAAAGGAAAGAGGAAGAAGATTGGTTTGCCCTAAAAATGGCCTTCAATTCAAAAAAATAAATAATTAATTAATTTTAAAAAAAATTATATATCATAAATTTTCTATCCGAAAATTTATGATCCATTCAAATATGTATCTAATAACAATTAGTTATTAATTAGTTATTAACTTTTTTATTAATTTTTGTACATCTCAATATTTAAAAATATATTTTTAATACATGTGTTTAGAAGTATTTATTAAAAAAAATGACGTAGATAATTCCGTTAAAATAGTAAATGATGAGGAAAAAATAAAATATTTCTCTGTATTAATTAAACTGCTATACAGACAGATGCTAAGATTATATCATCTGTCTCCATTTCATCATATTTGTCTAGTTCGAAGTATATTATTAAATTGTAATAAATTTGGAATTCTTGTTAAATATTATATTATATTACCGCTTATGAAATGAAATTGGATTTATTATATTAATTTTAATTGTTTTAAAAAAATTAATTTAAAGGTATTATTCATAATTTTGAAAGTTTAAATTTATTTTAGGATAAAGATTTTTTTTAATATTAATTTAGTCGAATAATAATAATAATAATTTATCAAAAATAATGATATTTATATAAACCAATTTTAAAATATAATTAACAACAAAATTAATGGTATGAATTAATTTTAAATTTTATCGAAATAATAAAAATTGAAATAGAAAAAATAAAATTAAAGTCAAAACTTTATCCAGTTAATATTATGTTCATATTCTCTTATTATTATTATTATGGTTATATTTTGTATGATGTAATAAATTAAAGATTGGTATATAAAAATGTCAAGCTGGTGTCCTTTCCGTGTAACAGCGTACTTAGCAACGCGTTGATGTCGTCGTCTATGTTAAATGTTGGACCATTACTTTGAAGGTCCACGCAACTCCGACTTATTCTTTCCTAATCATTGTCTCGACTCTAATTTCAAACTTTTATTATCGGCATACGCTTTACTCAAGTTTAGAACGTTTATTTTCGAAATTAAAATTTTAAATTACATTAAAATCTTCGAGTCTTCAAACTGCTTCGATTTTCATTCAAAGCAGCTATGGTTTTCAAAAAGTTTGTAACGTCTTTTATAAATCTTTCTTCAAATTCTCAAATTTCTAAACTTAAAAAATAGAGAACGGCTCTTTTATTTAGAAAATCTGCTTTCAAATTTTAATTAGTCGATGTGTTTTCAAATTTTATTTCAAGAATTATAAATTAATTATACTTTATCGTTTACATTACCAAAATACTGATATTGAGTTATCAACATGAATATAGCTCAATATCATTAATATATAATATTTTTTTTAGATTAGACGTTCAAATCTGTATGTCTCATATTTATTATAATAATATATATATTAGATGAAAATAAACCTTTTAAAACTAGTGAAATCAAATAAATTCAACAATTAAAATAATGAATAAAATTAAAAATGGAGTAAAAAGACATTTAAAGTAATTAAATATTATAATTAACCATGGTTTGGGAGAGTTAACCATAATGTGGTGTAAAGCATTCATAAAATTGACAGAGGCATGACAGAGAAGCGGCTGCCCAGGTTGGAAGGTTTGACGAGTTTGTTACTCTGACTCCTCAAAGTTGAGGGTACTTTTGGAATTTTGTGAACCCTCAACGACCTGTCGGCAACTAGGTCAACGTTCAATCCTCTCAAACTTTCCCGCCTACCTCAAAGAATCGGCACGTGACCTTCTATCCTTTTCCGTTATTTTCCTTTTTTTTTTCTTAGTTCACACGTGATATGAGAATTATAATTTCTAATATCTTAATTTAGGATATATATTTTAATTAAATGAATCAAAATATTTTTTAAAAAAAGTAAAAATAATTTTAAAAAAATCTCAATTTAATATTAATATATTTTTTTTACTAGCTTTACTTTTACGACTCTAAATCTTTTAATGGGCTGAAGGGAATTAAGTAATTGGGCTGGGCCAGCGAGAGTAGAATAGCAATGGGCTAAAGGGAATGAAGATAATTGGGCTGGGCCTGGAGCATCCGTCTAAGGGCCTGGAGGATCCAAGGATGAACCCGTGGGCCAACCCGAGACTAGGGAGGCTGTGGTGTGACCGGCGGCGAACTTGATTCAAGGCGCGTGTGCTTCACGCAGAATTAAGGGAGAGTGGGTTTGAAGGGTCCGGCGGAGTTGGTCGAGACTGAAATGGAAGACCACGCGCTTCATTTTCTTGAGAATTATGTTTAAAATCTAAAAAATAAAAATAATAACCTAAAAATAAAAAATAAAAGGGTGAAATTTTGTTTTTATTATATATTTTTTAATATTAAGTTTATTATTTGATATGAACCCACACGTCAAACCGTCCTTATTAATGACGTAACATATTTTCTATTACTATAATAAATATATTATTTGGTAATACAAAAGGAGTCTAGGTCACTATTCAAAAGAATATTAAAATTGTCGTGTTGTTGGAGGTGGAACCTGAGTCATCACTAATTTCATCAAACTACCGTTGTGGGGTCAAACCCGAACTCAAACCAAACCAATCCCGGGTCACTTGTGCGACAGGCGGGATTACTCACCACTATACTGCAACGACATTTAAAAAATATAATATTTGTCAACACACCATATTCTATTAATCGTCGTTAGAAAAGTAATCCAATTAAAACTGTCCAAACAAAATTAAAGTTGTATTGTTGAAGATCAAACTCAGGTCACTCGGGTGACAAGAGGGAATATTCATCCATGTACTACAACAACCTCCGGAACATAAGAACTCGAGTGACAAGCGGGAATATTCACTACTGTACCACATCGATCTCTAAAAAATGAGAAAAAGGAATCCAATTTTGAAAAATTAAAACTGGGCCGTTGTCAAGGATACCCACCACTATACTACAACAACCTTTAAAAAAATATAATATTTATGAAACACACCAGATTTTATCAATTCACGTTAGAAAAAGTAATCAAATTTCGAATCCTTAAAATTGTCAAAACAAAATTAAAGTTGTTATTGTTGGGAATTAAACTCAGGTCACCGGAATGACGGGAATACTCACTTTTGTACTACAACGACTTCCGGGGCATAATAACTACTCCCCCTTGTACTATAACGACCTCCGGAACATAATAACTCGAGTGACAAGTGGGAATACTCACTACTGTACTACATCGACCTTCAAAAAAAAAAAATTGTTAACACACCAGATTTTATCAATTAACGTTAGAAAAAGTAATCAAATTTTGAATCTGATTAAAACTGTCAAAACAAAATTAGAGTTGTTATCGTTGGGGATCAAACTTAGGTCACTTAAGTGATAAGCGGGAATATTCACCCTTATACAACGACCTCCGAAACATAATAACTCGAGTGAGAAGCGGAAGTACAGACCAACCGTACTACAACCAAACCTTCCACTCCAACTAAAACAATTCTTTCATAGCATTAATAAATTAGGTAGAAAGGACATGAATTTTCTATAAATAAAATTACTTTTCGAGTCATAATTGTCCAACTTCGAACCGCCATTCATTTTCTGCTCATCAATGGCTTCTTCAACAAACGACGTCGCCGACGAGTTCTTTCCCTTCTTAAGAATCTACAAAGACGGCCGCATCCAACGGCTCCAAGTCACCTCCGACATAGTCTCCGCCTGCGCCGACGACCCCAACTCCGCTTTCCGAGCAAAGGATGTCACGATCTCCGTGGATTCCGCCCTTTCGGTGCGTATTTTCATCCCTTCCGCCGTAGATCTGAATCAGAAGCTGCCCCTTCTGTTGTACGTCCACGGTGGAGCCTTCTGCTTCGAATCGGCTTTTAATTTGCAGTACCATAGGCACGTGGGTTCTCTCGCTGCTAAGGCCAACGCCGTCGCTGTTTCCGTCGAGTACCGCCTCGCGCCGGAGAATCCAATCCCCGCCTGCTATGACGATTGTTGGGATGCGTTACGGTGGATCGCGGCCCATGTGAACAGGTGAGGCTGATTTCAATTTTTAATTTTTTTAAAAATCAGATATTCTTTTTAACTTTTTAAAATATTTAGATATTTATGATTTCATTATCAATATATATTTTAATAATAGAAATAAAGATATTTAGATATTTTAAAATAAATAAGTCTAGTTATTTTTAGATATTTTAAGATATTTTTTTGAAGCAATTCCAAGAAACTCCAAGTTACTCTAATAGAAGTGTGAGTATTTATCACAAAATATTTATGCTTAGGTATTAGAGCGAAGTTGGTGTAGGTTACCGATCTCTAATAATTCTTAGTATACTCTGTGGGAACCTACTCGAAATGGGTGAAAAAATTTGAGCTTAAACTGAGAATGAGAGCCAGGACGAAGAATATACTCGTCCGAGACGAGGAACCCGGTCTAAATTCTTAAAAATTGAGAAAATTTATCTCTAGCATGATTTTATTTTAAAAGCCTTTCTCGTTAAAATATTATCATTAGTCAAATAGTGTCAAGCTCAATAATTGTCTAGTCCGTTAAATACCCTTCAAAGTTTTCATCCAAGAAATACAAAAGAGTAGTATTCTACTTAAAAATGTTTGCTTAATCCACCACACCTAAATGACGTGAAATTTATCTTATTTATAATCAAATAAACTACAATGACATAGAAAGAGAGCAAATATTTAAATATTTGTCTATAATAAAATATCAAAAAAAAAATATATATATATATATATATATGGTAAATTAGTACTAAATATCCCGAACACTAGTTTTTTTATTGGTCTTTGCAAGAGTGCGAGCGATTCACACTCAATTATGTTTAACATTTTTAGTTTGTGTTCAAAACCTTGGGCGCCAACAGGGATGGTCCAGAGCCGTGGCTGAACCAGCACGCAGATTTGGACCGGATCTGTTTAGCTGGCGACAGTGCGGGCGCCAACATCTGCCATCACTTGGCTGTTCGTGCAGGAACATCAGCAGAGCAGCTGGGCAGAGTAAAGGTGGTGGCATTGGCTTTGATTCACCCGTTCTTTGGCGACGGGGCGGGGGACCGGCTGTGGAAGTATCTGTGTTCGGACACCACTTGGCTGAGGCCCACCGCACAGGATCTCGCCACGTTGCCTTGTCGGAGAGTGAAGATCTTTCTGGCAGAGAAAGATTCTCTGAAGTTCGGAGGGCGGAATTACGATGAGGATTTGAAGAGCAGCGGGTGGAAGGGGGCCGTGGAGACGGTGGAGCACGGCGGAGAGGATCATGTGTTTCATTTGAAGATGCCGGAGTGTGAAAAGGCCGTTGATTTGATGGAAAAATTATCCTGTTTCATAAACTTAGATTAGGATAATCGCTCGACTTTTGAATGAATTGTAACACGAATTGATGACGGGTCTTTTCAAATATATGTATTTCATGTGCATCGGGATACTTTCCCGTTATGTTAGGTTCGTATGGATGCATACCTTCGAAATTTATGTTCGTCATGATATCATGTAGGTTTTTTTTTTTTTTTTTTGTGACGTTCGACAACATGTAATGCGTTGTGTCCGACTAAGCCAGACTTAATGGGTATGTATACGAGCCTGCCTAGTGGGTCTATGTGCGCGTACATGGGCCGTGTGTGGGGAAATATCACATATCCAACCCTGCCCAAAACTGAAAAGAGTCTGAGACCATGTTACGACTTTAAAAGAATAGGTCCCAAATCATGATATGTGTGTGATTGTATTACTAACCTCATCAGTATGTCTTAAAATATTCAAGTCATGTGCTACAATTATATTTTTCAGATAAAGGTAAGGCTTCTATCCATGAATGACGATGAACGTTGGAAAGATCATGAAAGTCAGGATAAGTCAGTAGAACACATAAAATTTCATGCAATTTATTTTATATTCATAGACTATGTTATCTTTATTTTGTTTCGATTGAAATAGGGAAGTTTATAGGCTTATTTTAAATATGTATTATGAGTTTTCGTATATGTATTTAAAGCATGCATACGGTGACGCACTAATTTAGGATAAGAAAATTAGGGGTAGTCTAGTAATTAAGCATTTTAATTTAATAAGATACATTAAAAGAAATAATGGGTCGAGTAGCCTAGTAAGGTTTTTAATACCCATTAATGTAATAAAAAGAATAACCCTGCTAGGTTGTATTATGAATTTTATTCAAGTTATCCATCCAACTAACCTGAAATTTCAGAGTAATGGCCTAAGCTTTCCTCGAGATTTTAAAATGTATGAGAGGTTTTAAAATCTTGAGGGAACCCGAAAACCTCTACCAACAGTCGATTATTTCTCGTTTCCATGGATTGGGTTGGGTTGAATTAGTATTTCAGACAGGGTTTGGTTCATTTTTCTGAGCACAAACTGAATTGGTTCAATTTCGGGTTCGTAGACAAAACCTTCAAGTTGACCCGAACCAAATAAAAATATATAAAATATATTAATAATCTTTTTGTATTATGATTTATAGATACATTTAAATTATTTTGAAACAAATGTTTATAAGGTTAACGTTCATAAATTATATATATATATATAATTTTAAAGCATATTCTAAATTATAATGTATTTATTATCTGTGTGTCGCATTTTATTATATCACAATTTTTATATATTTTTCTTTTTCTAATAATTTAGAACTCTCAAAATTCAGGCATAAATATTTATATTTCAATTAAAATATTTTTATATATTTTTTATTTTTGTTATATACAATACCTTTAAACTAATCATTTTTTATTGTTTATTTAATTTTCCGATCTATCATTATATTTTTTTTTGTTAGTTTAACCAATTCTTAATAAATATCGGTATTTAGTTTTCTTAATTTTATAACAATGTTAAACTATGTAAATATGTTACAATTTTCGTTCGTTGTTCTTTATTGATTTTTTTCTTGTAAATAATTATAGATTGATATGTGTTTGTTTGAGAATACATTAATATATTTTATTACAAGATTGTATCCTATAATTATAAATGGTAATAAATAAAATTTTAAAAAGATTGCCAACCCAACCCAAAAATAGAATTTCGAGTTAGGTTGTGAAAAATTTCGGGTCGAGTTACCCAAAAATAGAGTTTCGAGTTGGATTATGAAAAGTTTCGGATTAGATTGGGTTATCAATCAAACATTAAAAAAAAAATCAACCAACTTAATTCAATTAGGAACATGCACCCGTATAAAGAGAAAAAGAAGAGAGAGAGAAAAAAAAAACTGTGTGGTTCGGACAAATGATTGGCAGCGGGCGCCCTCATCTTTTTACTGTACACTCGTTACCAAATATATAAATATAAATATATATATTATATAATATATTACCATATATAATATATATATTTGGTAATGAGTGTACGGTAAAAAGATGAGGGCGCCCGCCGCCAATCATTTATCCGAACCACACAGCTTTTTAAGTTCACGAATTACACATTTCTTGTCAAAACAGAGCGAGGAATTTTGTTGAGTATCGTTCTGTTCATCCGCCGCTTATTTCTCGTTTCCATGGATTCCACCGAAATTGCCCACAACTTTTCCCCTTTGTTTATCGTTTACAAAGACGGTACCGTCCACAGGTTAGTCGGCAACGATGCAATACCCCCTTCTCCGGATCCCGTTACCGGCGTCGATTCCAAAGACGTCGTCATCTCCCCGGAAACCGCTGTCTCTGTTCGGATTTACAGGCCCAAACCCGCCACCGCACAACCCCAGAAGCTTCCTGTTCTCGTTTACGTCCACGGCGGTGGCTTCTGCATCGAATCGGCATTCTCCCCTTTCTACGACCGCCACGTCAAGTCCTTAGCTGCTGAAGCCAACGTTGTCGCCGTCTCCGTCGACTACCGCCTTGCTCCGGAGCACCCTCTTCCGATTGCTTATGAAGATTCATGGGCCGCTCTGAAATGGGTTGCTGCCCATTCCGACGGAAACGGGCCGGAGGAGTGGCTGAATGGAATCGTGGATTTGGATCGGGTTTATTTTGCTGGAGATAGCGCCGGAGCTAATATTGTTCATCACTTGGCGGTTCGGGTCGGGTCGGAGGGGATAGCCGGGTTGAATCTGAAGGGATTGATTTTGGTTCATCCTTATTTCTGGGGAGGGAAATTGGTCGGAGATGAAGAGAAGCTGAGACCAGAGGAAAGACACTTTATGGAGAAATTGTGGTATGTGACTTGCCCTACAATTAGCGGGTTAGATGACCCGATTGTGAACCCGGAATATGACCCGAAATTGGGACAGCTGGCGGCGGAGAGAGTGGTGGTTTATGTGGCGGAGAAGGATGCTCTGAAGAACAGAGGATGGTTTTACAGTGAGTGTTTGAAGAAATCGGGATGGGGTGGCACCGTCGAGGTCGTGGAGACAAAAGGCGAAGGCCACGTGTTTCATTTGTTCAACCCCACGACCGACGTGGCGCTGGATTTCGTCAGAAACCTTGCTGCCTTCATCAATGGCAATGGCGGCCGCCGTGAGTGATCTCAGAAAATGAAATAAATCCCCTTCCTCCCACCACCCCTCACGGCCCTCTTCGACGGCGCCGGCCACCGGCGGCGGAATTTTAGGCCGTTTTAAATTTCCTGTTCTATTTACATTGTATTGTACTTTGGAGGGGAAATAAATAAAGGAATTTAAAGTCGAATCAAATCAGGAATTGTATTTTTAATTCTGTTTTCTTTACGACTTTACATTAAAATAGCAAATTCTGTTTTCTTTTTGCTCGTTAATTTAATTTTTTTTTTGTCTTTAATAAATAAAAATAGTTTTTAAAATATTTATTTATTTATTTTGGATAACTCAATTTTAATATATATTTTTAAAAATAATAGAATAATTCTTTTATATTAATAAAAACAGGAGACATAATATTTATAATTGTACCGAAAAAAAAAAATCACTATGGACACGTGGACGAATCGAGTAGATAAGTCATTTCGTTTGTGCATCACTATCCCAATAATTGAACGGTCTTAGTTTCTCATTCCATTTGAATGGTTGAGATTGATTGAAGTTGGAAGAAAATTATATTTTTTTAATTTTTAATTTTAGAATACGAGACTTCCAATTTTATTTCTTGTGCAATTACGATTTTGCCCCTCTGCTGCGTTTAATTGCCTTCTAACAACCTTCTCTCTTTAGAGAAATTATTGAAGTGTACCAAAAATAACTTAATAGTTACCATAGTTTGGAAAATTAAAAAAAAATAATTAATTCTTACTATGGTTGAAAACTATGTAATGCTAAATTTTACTATAGCGATAGTAGAACATGAAAAACGTCAGTGTATGAAGTACAACATAGCGAGGGAACATATCGTGGTAGTGACGTAGATGACTGTTTGTTTTGACTTTGTATAAAAACTCTCGGCTAAAGGGTTTGAGAGTTAACTAAAACGTCTAAAGTTACGAGACATTTCTTATCTTCTCTAGGGTAAGTGAGCGAACATAATACATGTCTAACTGGCTTTATTGAAGTGGAAAATTGTTGGAATATATACTTTAATGAATTAACGGTATATAGATAAGACTGAGTGTTTTATCTTAATATTATTATCACTACGACCCATTTTGTAATAGTTATAAATAATTTGATTTGAATTGTTCGTGCAGTGTGAGTGAGAATATCATATACAATAAATTTGTATGAGATTAGATCGTAAATTGATCGCTTCTTATAAATTTGTTAATTGAGAATATTAATATTTGACAAGATACTTAAGAAATAATTTTCGAAACTTTTACGCCTTTTTATTAGAAAATATTATGCTAAATTAATAAAAAGAAAATATTTATAAGCCCTTAACTTTAAAAATAATTTAAATTTTTTTAATAAAAATATAATATATAGTTAATATATTTTTTTAAAGAAAATACATTTAAATTTTTTAATAAAAATTAAAAATATTTTTTACTTTTTAAAAGAATTTAAAATTTTAATAAGTTAGATTAATACGCTCTAATTTAACTTAAAAAATATCTTTAAACATTTTTACAAAATTTAAAAATATAATTAAATTTTTGAAAAATAATATTTAAAATCTAGGAGGGATTGATATATAATTCTCCTCCACTTTTTTAATAAATTAATAATCCGACTCTAATATTTTTTAAGCCCTTAACTTTAAAAAGAAAATATTTATAAGCCCTTAACTTTAAAAATAATTTAAATTTTTTTAATAAAAATATAATATATAGTTAATATATTTTTTTAAAGAAAATACATTTAAATTTTTTAATAAAAATTAAAAATATTTTTTACTTTTTAAAAGAATTTAAAATTTTAATAAGTTAGATTAATACGCTCTAATTTAACTTAAAAAATATCTTTAAACATTTTTACAAAATTTAAAAATATAATTAAATTTTTGAAAAATAATATTTAAAATCTAGGAGGGATTGATATATAATTCTCCTCCACTTTTTTAATAAATTAATAATCCGACTCTAATATTTTTTAAGCCCTTAACTTTAAAAAGAAAATATTTATAAGCCCTTAACTTTAAAAATAATTTAAATTTTTTTAATAAAAATATAATATATAGTTAATATATTTTTTTAAAGAAAATACATTTAAATTTTTTAATAAAAATTAAAAATATTTTTTACTTTTTAAAAGAATTTAAAATTTTAATAAGTTAGATTAATACGCTCTAATTTAACTTAAAAAATATCTTTAAACATTTTTACAAAATTTAAAAATATAATTAAATTTTTGAAAAATAATATTTAAAATCTAGGAGGGATTGATATATAATTCTCCTCCACTTTTTTAATAAATTAATAATCCGACTCTAATATTTTTTTAAAAAAAAATTTATGAATATTTTTTAGACGAGTTTTTATGAATATTTTTATTAATTTACGGAATAATTTATTATTGGATAACCTCCACCAAAGCTTAGTTGTCGTTAAGCCGGCCGGAGTGGGTATGCTTTGGGAGCTTTTGATTTGATGCTCTTGACCTTCTTGTTTTAACCCAACAATTGGATTACAATTGAGAGTTATTGTTTTGTTTTATGTTACTAATTTCTTGTATTTTTGTTTTAAGTTACATTTTAGAAGCTTTGTCGTCGTAGATCACTGTTGAAACGTTGTCGTTGAGCGTCATTAAAGAAGTGGAAATCGAGGGTTGTGATCGATTGAGAAGACGTTTTGGGTCAGGTTCGAGCTTCGAAAGAAGAACCACCAGAAAACTCA
Organism: Cucurbita moschata; assembly: GCF_002738365.1. Classification (NCBI taxonomy): domain Eukaryota; kingdom Viridiplantae; phylum Streptophyta; class Magnoliopsida; order Cucurbitales; family Cucurbitaceae; genus Cucurbita; species Cucurbita moschata. The sequence goes on along the minus strand of NW_019268526.1, from coordinate 1,272,464 downwards.
AAGATAAACCCATAGTCACTAACAAACGCTCTAGCTCAAATCCGTGGCGATTCCTTAAGTAAAGTTATGATCGAAAACTTGGAGAAAAGTTACGATCGAAAGACGTCGATGAGGCAAGAATTTTTTGTAGATTTGTTAGAACTTCCATCGGCGATAACTCTCTCATTTCTCCGTGGGTTTTAACGAAACTTGAACCATTTTCTTCACCGTGACGAGCACTACAAGTTTGTCGAAGAGACTGTGAGCTATCGAAAATTGGAAGAATCAAGGAGATAGAGACTCACGTGGGCTATTATCTAAAGACAGACACGTCATATCTGGGTCTAGATTTTCTTTTAATTCATATATTTCATATCATTTAAATAGCCTAAACTTGTAATCTTGTATTTTTGAAGTTTATATTACTAATGTAATTTTAAATTTTATACAATTTTTATTATTCCACGTTAATGAGTAACAGTTTGTGGCTTGAGTACCTCGAAAAGTGAGTCGTTATATGCCCAAAAGTCACTAGTCTACACAAAAAGCAACAACCCACGACTACGAAAGTTCAGACGCCTCCAAGCCAATGAAGCATCGACAACCTAACACTAGACGCCCAATGTGTGCATGGCCCAAGCCCACGAAGCGTAGCCCAAATGGAGAAGTTCGACCCACGAGCGTATGTTCGATACCACAATCGCACTCTTTTAATAATAGACTACGATTGTACTCTTGTTCTAAACTATAGTCACTCTTTAAGATTGAATTAAGACAGAAAAAAATAAATAATAAAAAGTTCAAAAAAAAATTTACAATTAGTAGTCAGAGAAATGATTGTCACGTGGCAAAATCTTTATTTTCTATTTTCCCCCATATTTTTCTTTCTTTTATTGTGTTTTTTTACACGTAACTAACTATGTGGTCTAATTATAATTTGCCACGTGGTAAAATTTTTCTTTTTCTTTATTTTTATATTCCATTAGAGTTTTCCACGTGGCAGTTTTTTTTTTTCTTTCTATTTCTTTATTTATTTATATATATACCTCGTGGGACTTTTTTACAACCCATCTACACGTGCGACAACTTCCTTTTTATTCGTGTGGTAATAATAAAATACTATTAAAAAAAATAGTAAAGCATTAATATTTTCAATACGACCAATTAGGATGTGCATGGTCCTGGTTGGGTTGAAAGATTTTGTTGACCCAACCCAAAAGTTCTAACGTATGATCGGTAACCAAATCCGACCTGAAAATTTCCACAGTGTAACTTTCTATTTTCGGGTTGGGTTCTCTGCTAACTTTTTTAAGCTTTTAATTTTTTTTTATTCACCATTCATAATTATTCGATATAATTTTACATAGAAAAAATAAAGACAAATCCATCTATAATTATTAAAAAAATAAAAATAATAAATTCATCTACAAAAATAAAAAAAATGAAAGAATTCATCTCAACATTATTTAACAAAAATTGTTTAGTCTAACCGTAAGTAAAATATGAGGATAGATTATAAAATTAAAAAATGATAGAAACACTCGAGCATGGAATATTTTAGTAAACCCGGATTGCCACTCTAACAGACCTTTACATGCGATAACGTTATCTATGTTGTTTATAAGTTTTATTTGGTTTTGGGTCTAACTCGAGTTTTTTATTCTATGAATCAGAAATCGAACCGAGTCACTTGGAGTTCAGAAAAAACAACCCAACTTAACCCAAAAGACTAATCCAACCCCTATAATTTGGGTTGGGTCGGTCCCGATTATCGAAATAGATGTACACCCCAAGGACGAAGACACTTAATTTCGTACAAAAATAAAAAATAAAAAATAAATTCCGTTAATTATTAGCACTTTTTCTTGGTTGGTATCATATGTGGACAAGATTCATTTCGTGCTAACTACGTGGAATGATATCTTATAGTTAAAATTATAAATTTAATTTCTAAGTTCAAATGAAAAAAAACGAATTATTTAATAAATTATTAATCTTTAGAAATAAACTTATAATTTAACTAAAATTTAATTTAGATAATAAACAAAAATTGATTTTGGATTAATTGGTTAATAAACAAAGTTAAGGGGCTAAATTGTAATAATTGGAAATATGTTCTATAAAGTTCACACGTTTATTCTTCTTTCATCTTCACTATTGATTCCGCCATGGATTCCGATGAAATTTCCTTTAACGCCGTCCCCTATTTCGTCATTTACAAAGACGGTCGAATCGACCGGCTCCTCGGCGAGGATTTCCATCCGCCCGGTGTCGACCCTAAAACCGGGGTCGAGTCGAAAGACGTCGTCGTCTCGCCGGAAGATTCCGTTGCCGTTCGGATTTACAGGCCCAAATCCGTCGCAAAGCAAGCTCGGAAGCTTCCTCTTCTCGTTTACTTTCACGGTGGCGGTTTCTGCGTTGGAACGGCGTTTTCATCTCTCTTCCACCAGCACATCAACGCCTGGGTGGCTAAAGCGAACATTGCCGCTGTCTCCGTCGACTACCGGCGAGCACCGGAGTACCAGCTGCCGATTCCTTTTGAAGATTCGTGGACTGCCATGAAATGGGTCGCGGCCCATTCTGGGGGAGCCGGGCCGGATGAGTGGCTGAATGAAATTGCGGATTTGAACCGGGTTTATTTGGGTGGAGATAGCGCCGGAGGGAATATTGCACATAGGATGGCGCTGCGGGTGGCGACGGAGGGGCTGGCCGGAGTGAAAATCAAGGGATTGCAGTTGGTTCACCCGCATTTTTGGGGGGAGAAATTGATCGGAGAAGAAAAGGAGTGGGATCCAAAGGATATATTTGTGGGGAAGAATCTGTGGTTTGTGGTTTCTAAGGATATTAAGGATCTGGATGACCCGATTGTGAACCCGGAATACGACCCGGATTTAGAGCGGCTTTCGGCGGAGAAAGTGGCGGTTTATGTGGCAGAGAAGGACAATTTAAAGGAGAGGGGACGACATTACGCGGAATGTTTGAGGAAATCGGGATGGGGCGGTGCCGTTGAGGTGGTCGAAACCATCGGTGAAGGCCATGTCTTCCATTTGTTCAATCCGACCAGCGACTCGGCGGTGGAGCTGGTTGGACAGCTAGCTGCATTTACTAGCAGCGATTGTCGTGGTTAGATGAAATCAAAAGGCTAGTTCTTTGTAATTCTATTTAGTTTAAGTTGCATGTTTAGAATCATCCAAGTTTGACACGATCGATCTTACTTGTAGAATGATTCAAATCTCAAATAAATGTTCTTGTCCTGCCTTCCGATATTTGATTAATAAAGTAATTTAAATTTTACTTAGTCTAAGTGTTCTAACATTTTCTGACTGAATGTTTAGAATCATTCAAGTTAGACATGATTGATCTTGCTTATGGAGTGATTCAAATCTCAGACAAGTGTTCTTGCCTTGAGATATTCGATCAACAAGTCAATCTGAATCTTACTTTCCTCGTAGTGATTCCTTATCATTTGGTATTACAGTTTTCACTCGAGTTGATTTCTTATCGTTTTATATTAGAGTTTTCTCTTAGGTTGATTTCCTTATCAACAGGTCTTAATGGACGGGAGAGAACCTACACCCTCCTACAAAGGGTTATTATTGGTCGAACCTTCGAGTCAATGTGACACAATTCACGAAGACATGTCTTATTTACCAACAAGACAAAGTCGAACGAACGAAAATTGCAGCGTTGTTGGAACCTCTACCAATCCTTTCTCATCCATGGGAGAGTGTATCTTTTGACGTCATATTCGTCCCAACTCCCAAGTTGTGTTCTACCGAAACATTGTAAAGCTGTGGGGCATTCCCACTAGTATTGTCAGTAATCGTGATGGAAGGTTTTTAAGGACCTTTTGGACTGAGCTATTTAAGTTATTGGGGTCGAGCTATTTAAGCTACTGGCAATAATAGTGCGAAAGTAACTACCGACAATTATGAGGGATTAGGTAACAAAGAGTAGAAAAAATTGTACGAAGGATCAGTCGAAGTCATCGAAAAAGTCGGGAGGACTTTATATCGCCTTCAACTACCAACATGGACGAAGAACCATCCTGTCATCCATGTAAGTAGCTTGAAACCATACCACACAGACAATGATGGCCACCAACATAACAAAGTGACACGAACTCGAGCCATAACAACCGATATTGGTCTACTTCTTCTCAAAACATTCACGTTCGACACCTTCATCTGTACAAAGCTTCTATAACACCATCCGATCGGTTGTTTAAGAATTTCATAAACACATATATCAAAAGGACGTTTAGTATTACGTTTCTGAAATATTTACGAACTTTCAAGAGTAACAGTGAAAAACGAGGAAATCTAAGAGGTGTTGATAGACTGTTTTCATCCATATATTGACGATAAAAACTTATTTGAATTTTTTCTTCATATAAAAATATTACTTTTAAATTTTCATATTCATTTATGTTAGGAGAATTGATTGCCACGTGGCAAGATCTTCATTTTTTATTTTTCCACATATTTTATTTATTTTTTTATTGCGCATCTTTTTTACACGTAACAAACTATATGGTCTAATTATAATTTGCCACATGACAAAAATTTTCTTTTTCTTTATTTTTATATTCCACTAGAGTTTTCCACGTGGCAATTTTTTTCTTTTTCTTCCTTTATATATATATATACAAATTTTTTGTGGGGCTTTTTTACAACCCAGCTATGTGCTGCCACGTGGCAAAACTTTAATATTAATATTTCCAGTAGCCAATCACTGGATGCCATCTGCTACAGAAAGAAAGAGACTTGAAGCCAATTAACGTTGAAGGAGGGCAAATTCGTAACTTCAAATAAAAGCTTAAAAAAAAAAAGTTCCGTAACCAGGTGGAATGGATACTTTTAATTTAAAATATTATTTAATTGTTTTTTTTTTTTTAAGATTTTACAGTTAAATTATAAATTTAATTGCCAAGATAAAAAAGAAAAAACGAATCATTTAATAAATTATTAATTTTAATTTTGTAGGTAAAATTTTAATTGGTAAATTAATTTTAATTTTTGGGTAATTGATTAACAAAAAAAAAAAAAAAAAAG
>NW_019268526.1:1263481-1267040 GCF_002738365.1 Cucurbita moschata | reverse complement strand
TAAAAAAAAAAAAAAAAAAAAAAAGTATAGGGGTTAGATTGTAATAATTTGTATAGTGAGGGTTATTGTTGTAATTTTGCATAAAGCGAAATATGATCTATAAGTACACACGTTTATCATCTGTTGACAGAAAACAGAGTGATCGTCTTCTTCCTTCTTCTCTCTTGATTCCGCCATGGCTTCCGATGAAATTGCCTTAAACGCCGTACCCTATTTTGTCGTTTACAAAGACGGTCGAATCGACCGGCTCATCGGCAACGATTTCGACCCTCCCGGTGTCGACCCTAAGACCGGCGTCGAGTCAAAAGACGTCGTCGTCTCGCCGGAAGACTCTGTTTCCGTTCGGATTTACAGGCCGAAATCCGCCGCAGAACAAGCTCAGAAGCTTCCTCTTCTCGTTTACTTTCACGGTGGAGGGTTCTGCATCGAAACGGCGTTTTCCCCTTTCTACCATCAGCACATCAACGCCTGGGTGGCTAAAGCCAACATCGCCGCTGTCTCAGTCAATTACCGGCGAGCACCGGAGTACCAGCTGCCGATTCCGTTTGAAGATTCATGGACTGCCATGAAATGGGTCGCGGCTCATTCAGGGGGAGCGGGGCCGGATGAGTGGCTGAATGAAATTGCGGATTTGAACCGGGTTTATTTGGCTGGAGATAGCGCCGGAGGGAATATTGCACATAGGATGGCGCTGCGAGTGGCGACGGAGGGGCTGGCCGGAGTGAAGATCAAGGGATTGCAGTTGATTCACCCACATTTTTGGGGGGGAAAATTGATCGGAGAAGAAAAGGAGTGGGATCCGAAGGACATATTTGTGGTGGAGAATCTGTGGTATGTGGTTTCGAAGGATATTAAGGAGCTGGATGACCCGATTGTGAACCCGGAACACGACCCGGATTTGGCGCGGCTTCCGGCGGAGAAAGTGGCGGTTTATGTGGCGGAGAAGGACAATTTAAAGGAGAGGGGACGGCATTACGCGGAGTGTCTGAGGAAATCAGGATGGGGTGGCGCCGTTGAAGTGGTCGAAACCGACGGTGAAGGCCATGTCTTCCATTTGTTCAATCCGACCTGCGACTCCGCGGCGGATCTGGTTGAACTGCTAGCGGCGTTCACCAGCAGTGACTGCCGTCGTTAGATGAAGCGCAGACGGCCGGTTCTTTTCTTTTTTTTCTTTTGTTCACTGAATTTGGGGCAAATCATGTTGTTCAAGATTATGTCAATCATTACTTTAAGCAAATAATTAATTTAAAATCATATGTGAAATCAAAGCGTGTTGTGTCCGTGACTCCGACATAAATAAGGTGGGTTGACTCAACTAAAAATGTTTCAACTCACGAACCAAATCGATTATGGTTTGGATTGAGTAACTTGCGTAGTGGAACCAAATCGATTATGGTCGTGGTTGATAATATACAAGAGGGCAGACGTGCATTCCTGCAATATAGTCAAGTGGAATACATTATGCACAACGTCCACGATGAGTGACAAGCTAATCTACAGACTATTGACCGCTAACTATTCAAAATCTAGAATAGTCCTATAAATTAGGGGCTTGTGTGTGCTCCTTTTGCATAATCTAAACGCTCCATTCATAGGCACCACCTTGAGATATACGTGGTCACCTACAACAAAATTTGGATCATTTATTCGTGAGTCTGCGTAACTTTTTTACTATTTTGCACAACCTATATTCTCATTTTTATCTTCTGCACGACTCTATTAGTAAGTTGCACTAACTCAAGCCTTAATAACTGATATTTGCCTACCTCTTCTCAAAACCCTACGTTCATCATCTTCATCTGTACAAAGCTTCAAATAACACTATCAAATAACTCAATTTATAAGCATAGTTGAAAAGAATTAAAAAAAAAAAAAAAATATATATATATATATATATATATATATATATATATGACCATCTATCTAATATTATTACGTGGATTATCTTTTTAAAAATATTTAACCTTTATTACGATCTTGGAATAATTTGTGAATATATTAAAATTTAATTTCTTGTATTAAATAGTTTAATAATGATATTTTAATTTTTTTAATAAATAAGAAAAAAAAATTATGAATTGAGTGGAAGCTGAAAAAAGTTGGGGACAGAAAAATGGAAAATAAACGACTGTAAGTTACCAAGGAAGTAGCGTGAAATCTACTTCAGAGGGAGGAGAAGAGGCAAATCATCAAAGCTCATCGTTGAAGTTGTTCAAAGAAGAAGAGATCCAGGCGTTTAATGCCGACGGAGGAGTTGTTGTTGTATTCAGAGAGCGCCGGAGCTATGGGGTGGGGGTGGTCGATCTGCGAGGGAGTGGTGGCTGTGACTTCGCTTTGCCTTCTTGGATGGACGGGGCTATGGTTCTTGAATCGAAGGCTTTACAAGGAGTACGAAGAAAAGCAAGTCCTTGTTCAAATCATCTTCAGTGTTGTCTTCGCTTTCTCCTGCAATCTACTTCAGCTCGTTCTCTTCGAGATCATTCCTTTTCTTTCCAAAGAGTGAGTCTCCAGTCTTCAATTTCTGCATCTTTTCTCACTTATGAACTTACTGTCAATTGTTTTGTGTGTCGTGTGTCTGAAATTTTGAGTAATTCGGATCCGTTTCTTGTTTAATTTCTGTTCTTGTGGAGTACTTGGGGTTGAGTGGTTGCTTATATGGTTATGTTTGAATTAACTTGGAGAAGTGATCATTCTTTTTCTGTTAGACTATAATCGGGCAAGTAAAATAAGATTATATAACTTGGAGAAGTGATTAAGAGGTGATCTCTCAGTTTTTCTTTGTTGCTGGATAATGGGAAAAAGGAAGAAGATAGATGGGATTTAGGGACAATGGTCAGTTCAGCCCTAAAGAAGAAAAACAAAACCCCCAGCTAATTACAGTATTTAGATTGAACTTTGATCAATAGGCTGACCTGAATGGAGGAGTACCTCAAGCTTCAAGATGATAGGACCCTAAAATTCAACCAATTCAAAAATTTCACAACTCACACTCCCAAAATGGTGGCATTCTCCATTAAGATCATGAATTAACAGAAACAACACCCCGAAATGTCTGTTTACTCTTAATTTTCATGGTTGAATTGTTGCAGGTTATTCAGAAGTTAGGTACATTAATCTTTGTTTATTTTAATTGCTGCAGGGCGAGATGGATAAACTGGAAGGTGGATTTGTTCTGTCTGATATTGCTACTGGTTTTCATGTTACCTTATTATCATTGTTACTTGATGCTTTGCAATAGTGGTATACTTCTTCCTTTCTAATCTAATAACTGAATTTCATTATTTTTGCTTTCGTTAAAATTATTTCAATAGAATGAAAAAATCGAATACACTTAATAATCGACAATCCTGTTTGACAGGATTTAAGGTTAAATTTGAAGTTTCATTTTTCAAAACAATTTGGTGTAAATCGTCTAATACATTTGCTTCCTATAGTCATACCTCTCTCATTGTAAATTGAGATTTTTTTTTGAAAATATCATGGACAACACATCGCATCCCTTTGGTAAATCTCAATCATCAAGAAGTATCTCCGACAAAAAAAAAAAAAAAAAAAAAAA
>NW_019268526.1:1247414-1263192 GCF_002738365.1 Cucurbita moschata | reverse complement strand
ATCTGAAAAAAAAAAAAAAAAAAAAAGTATTTTATTTCAATCACAAGGGAAATTACAATTTTCTTTAGAACACAACTCACCAAAATTTCAACTTCAAATTCAACCTTTAATCCCTTCAACCAAAACCTAACCTTCCTCCAAATTAAAAATACACATCCATCTCCAATTCCCAAAGTTCTCAGTCCACAGCCATATTTAGAAATTTAAAGATTATTCCTCACAAGGTTCAACAAATTCTCAACTTAACCAAACATTAGTCTAGGTGATTTTAGATCTGATTTAGAGGAGAATGCTTACTCAATGCGGTAAAAATCTTACCAAACATGCAAGAATTTCATCAACTTATTATATTTTTTGATATGACACCAAACTTCCATTGAAAACGTGAAATGATATATGAGAGATAGCAAAGAAGTACCCACACAAGAGGAGACCCAACCTACAAAAATGGCTTCCAATCCAAAAAAATACACCTAATTGATAATTACAAGAGGCCTTAGAGGTCAGCGTCCACAAGGAAGTATTGGATACTCTGGCCTCAAAGTTCACAATGTTGTTATTAATTTTGTTTGAAGATGTCCTGCACGTCAGATTTCAAAGGGACAATCAACCAAGTAGGATCTTTTTGCATCATAGCCTTTCCCTGAAAAATTGCAGATCATCATAGGACTTTTATCTGTGGATGACCTTCATAATGTGATATGAATTTTGTTTTATAATAAACAGTTGATCGTCTCAATAAGAGGAGCCACTTTATTCCTTGATAAGACATGATGCTGTTAATATGGGGGAAATTTGTTGTTTCATGAGATAGTTTGATTGTATGGGGCCGTGGAGTCCATTTTATTGTGACAGAAAATTAAGTTATCCTAAAAAACCATTGAGGCAAAAAATTTGGCGTCCTTAAAAATTTATATTAGACAATACATGCTCGATTGCAAGCTCATGGACAAACTAAGATCACCAATTGAACATTGGGTAAAATTATTGTTGCCTTTGTGTATAGGCCTCAGTACGTGGCACAACAATACCTCAAGCTGACTTTGCCTTTAATTTCAATAAAATACACCAATTGGCTATGCCTGTACACAGTTCGAAATTGCCTGAACAGAAGTATCTCTTAGAACTAAACCTTTTCTTTTTAAAAAAAAAAAACAAATAGTTTTGTGGTAGAAGAACGTTTTCGGTAATGGTGGTCACTTTTGTTGCTCTCAACCTTCTTATGTGAAGCTAAAACATTTATTTTAGGTGTACGGAAGGAGCGGGCAGCTCTTGGAGCCATGTTATTCTTACTGGCCTTTCTTTATGCATTTTGGCGAATGGGCGTTCATTTTCCAATGCCTTCTCCTGATAAAGGTTGGCTATGTTTTTTTTTTTACTTCATTTTTTTTAAATTTTGCTACTCTTCCAGATATTTAAAATTTTTGCGGTATGCTTTGTTAGTACCTGAAATTGAATAACCCCCACCCCTGGTCTCCCAAAATTCAATGTTCACGTGTTTCTCTTGACTGTAATACTTCTAAAAGTATAAGTCCTATCCCCCATTCTCTTTTTGAAACATTGACATGAACTTTTTAATGACTTATTCTTTTGGATTGGAGGAGCCCTTTTCTACATAGTATTCTCCATGCCTTCTTTCTTCGGGTTGTCTTTTTTGTATGCCACTCTTGTCTTCTCTTATGTTTCTCAATGAAAGTATGTTTTTCATAAAAATAAAATGAAATAAAAAAAGAAAGAAAGAAAAGAAAAAACTTTTTTTTAAAGAAGGAAACGGAACTTCATTGATGAATGAAATCAAGAGAATTCTTCCACAGATATGAGATTAGTGAGACTATAGTCCTTAAAGGAATTTGTACATATGCACCTAAAAGCTGCAAAGAGCACCGGGTAAAAAGAGGGATTGTATGGCTTAACTTTATCATTGAAAAATGCAGTTATCCCTCTCCCTACTAATTGTCCAGCAAAAAGCTCTGACCAAATTAGTCCAAATGACTTTCTTTTGGGCTTTGAAGGGTACCCCATTGGTGTCTATGAGAGGAAATCATGAATGTTAATGGGTAGCACAGTGAACCATCCGAAGGATTCCAATACTGTTGAACAAAATTGCATGGGAAAGGAGCAAGTGATGAAGATGCGGCTTTTAGATTCTGATGCTTCCATGCACAAATTGTAGCAAGAGAGAGATAAAGCCTGATGTACGAGCTTTCATTGGTGTTGATTTCCCCGTGGCTGAGTTCCCAAAGGAAAATTTCGTTCTCCTAGGATATTTTCCATCCCAAATGCTTTTGTACAGAGATTTCTTGTTATGGCTATTTCACAGAAAATAAGTTTTTTTATTTGATTGAAGGGAAAAATCACCGTGTAGGTCAAAGAAGGCTCCGGAAGTCCATAGCCATCTACCAATTCCTCATTTAGAACAACTGCACAAGGAACCTTTTTTCGCATTCCCCATTTAGCATCGAGGAGCAATCTTCGATATTTATCGTCTCTTTTAGTTGAATTCTAGTGTCTTCACTGTCTACCCAACTATGGAATTTGAATGCATGTGATTGCAGATATATGCTAGCCTCATGTGTTATTCCTGCTTTTGTTGCTCCATTTGTGCTATTGAATCCTAACTTCATTGCTTCCTTTGTCAGAATGTTTGGGAACTTTGCTCTTCAATCATTCTGTAATATTCTTTGTTTGATATTAATAAAATATGGGGCGAGTTTTTGTAGAGCCCAGAATAAGATTTTCTGGTATAGTTTTTGTTTTACGTAGTAGTTTAACTTGTCCTTTATGTTTGTTTGTAACTTTTCACATATCAATGTAAAGCTTGTTTCTGATTGTTTGTTTTTTTTTTAAAAAAAAAATATTTTCTCTTCAGGCTTCTTTACCATGCCGCAATTGGTCAGCAGAATAGGGGTGATTGGGGTCACTGTGATGTCTGTGCTATCTGGTTTTGGAGCTGTAAATTTGCCTTATAGTTATTTGTCTCTCTTCATCAGGTATCTGTTACTTGTTCCTCTTAATATAATCATTTGGGCTGAATTGAATTCTCTGTTCTTCTCTTCTAGATTTTTTTTTTTAATTTTTTTTTCCCCATTGGAAATGCCTTTTATAACTCCTTTGGATTGTAGCTTTCTCTTCCCTTCTATTTTGTAATTTTCATACATTGATGATATTTTTCTTATTAAAACAAAAAAAATTGGCTGCATTTTCAGTTCAATTTTTTTTCCTCAGTAGTGATTTGGGTTCTCTGATTCTTGTATATTACTACTTCAAATATTCTCAGTTAAAACATGAGATCATTGTGGCAACATGTAATTCATTTTGAGATGAGAGGCTTTAAGTTTGATAGGAATGAAGGAAAGTCCTTCATTACCTTGTTCAGTTAGTAGCTGCAGAAGTGACCCTAGTGCAACTATTATCCACTATAGAAGTGCTTTTAAAATGCATTTATACCTTGATGTTGTTTTAGTTTTTTATTCAAATTAGCACTATCTTCATGGCTAGAGCTTTGCATTTCTCATAGTGCATATGGTTATTTTATATTTTGTAGAGAGATTGAGGAAACTGAAATTAAGGCATTGGAAAGACAACTAATGCAATCCATCGAGACTTGTATTGCAAAGAAAAAGAAAATTATTCTTTCACAAATGGAGATGGAGCGGGTTCTTGTCTCAGAGGAGGTATTTTAATATTAGCTCTATTAGTTGGTTAAATCGGGAACTTTATGATTTGTTGGTATTACTAACTATTTATTTTTCATGTTGAATATATAATTTTGTCCCCAATGTAATGGCAGTTTTCGGATTTATCTATGATCGCTTCAAATTTTAATGTTATCCTTTAAGTTTTAGATTTTAAGTTCTTTGTTTTTCAGAGGAGTTCTCATTAATTTAAGAAATCATGTTGTGAAATTTTATTCTTTTTTGTCCTATTAATTTTTGTGAGGTGGTTTGTTGTCAACATAGTAGCGCTTTTGTAATAATTTACTAGGTTTTTACTTCTAAATAGAAGCCCTTTTTTAATAGTTAGTTTGGGTTGGATCTCTTGGATAAATTTGTTTCCATGTTTTTTAATGGAAGTTCCATTACCCATAAAGAACATTGCACTTTTATTTGGTTCAGTCTATTTTGAGTTGGGTAAGTTATTGCATGTTAAACTATGTGAAGTGGGCAGGTGTTCGTTTTCTTGGATGTGTCAAAATTACTTAAATAAAACCCAGGATATTTCCAACTCAGTTTTATAAAATATAATTTGTTATCATATTGTGACATCATTAATGAATTTGAATGCTTATTGTGACAGTAAGAACTTGTTTAAAAGAAACTTAGACGCATACAAGATCTTATTATCTAATAGCATCACCAAATGTTAACGGATGAATGTTACAGAATTCCAAGTCTAGATCTTTCTTTAAGCGGCTAGTTGGTACTGTTGTTCGGTCAGTACAAGAGGACCAAAAAGAGCAAGGTTAGTTGTTGTCCTTCATCCTTTCAAAATTATTTTTTTCCTACTTTTCCTTTTCTTTCTGCTTTCTATTCCCAAATTATTTATTATCTCTTTCAATTGCTTTCTGCATCTGTCTGATATTCATTTTCTCATGTTCTTTCTTTTTTCCTTGATAAAGTGTGACTTCTGGTATTGCTTATTAAAAAGATTCATTAATTTAACCAGAAAAAAGGATGTGAATGAAGTGTCATGATTTTCAGAAATTTATGTCATTCTCCCATGATATTGTATGATTATCCTTGTGGTTTTATTCTCACTTTCTTTGTTTCACCTTTGTTCTTTATTTTATTTTTGCCAATTCTCTCGACGAAGATATTAAAAACATGGAAGCAGAAGTACAAGCTTTGGAGGAGCTATCAAAGCAGTTATTCTTGGAAATCTATGAACTTCGTCAAGCTAAGGTTTGTGCTGTACTGCTGTATGAACGTAGAAATTCCTAGCATAATTGCTTATATTTCTTTACCCATCATCATTTGTAACGGCCCAAGTGTGCTTTAAATTTCTGTATGGGCATATAGACTAGAAAGGTTTTTCCATGTCCCACAATTTTATAAGTTTGGCTTTCAAGTTCCCTGGATAGTTATGCTTTATGATGGTAATTTACTATGTTTTTCTTTCCAGAGGTAGGTAAAAATGTCGAGATAGTTATAGTAGAAGTTACTGTGTTTGTTGAACTATTGAAAATATTGCTGGAAACACAGGGAGGGTGGACAGTGTAAGTACTTGGATGTAAATATTTGTGTATGCATGCATGCATGTATGTATAAATGTATATAGATAAGATTCCGATACTTTTATGAGATATTATCAAATGTACAAAACATCATAGGAAACTACAGAATGCCATTCTATTTGGAAGATATCAATAATGGATAATAATTTGAAAAAGAAAACTTTGGCTATGGCATTTCGGAAAAGAAAAACAAGTCTTTCGGAGAATGGTGGTGAAGAGCAAATATGGGTGGATTCTTCGAAAGACCTAAAAATTAAGACAAATTGGAGAGATTTGTTTAGTCTCTGGAAGGAGATGGCAAAAATATCAGATTTCTTTTAGAAGAACGTGAGTCTTGAATTGGGTGACGGAAATGACACTCTCTTTGGGAGGACAGTTGGCTTATGAACCATCCCTTGAAGACGTTGTTCCCTTCCATCTATAGCATTTCTAACGCAAAAAATAGCAAGGTTCAGCAGCTTTGGGAGCAGTCAGGTTTAAACTGGGACTTACAGTTGAGAAGGGTAATGTTTGACAGAGAAACTGAGGAGTGGAGCAACCTTGCTGGAAATTTGGAGGCCCTCTTCTCTTGATAGACACGGGCATCCCTCGACAACACAAGAAACACAGTACCCTCCTGCACATTTCTTCAAAGATCTGCATGCTGTCCTGTATTTGGATTGATAATTGTTTATTCTACAATCTGGGGGAATTTATGAACAGCATTATGTATGGTAGCTGAATGCTAAAGCTGGATGATCTGAAAATCTGAAAAAGAAAAAAAAAAAAAATCAAAATAGTCAGATAGGTTTTCTTTGAGAAAAGTAATTTTTTGATTTGATATGCTCCAGTCATGTGTGTTACAATTGTCTTTACGCAACTGTACCAATTAATGCTGAGTTTTCCAGGAAGATTAGTAAATTACTAGTGCATTGTTAGTCACTCTAGTATGAAGGATTAGCAATTGTTGTTCTTACCATTTGTTGGTTCATATATTTCTCAATACAACGGTTTCTTACATGGGAAACTACTTCACCGTTCTTCTGACTTGGCAGGAGGCTGCAACTTATTCACGTACCTGGAGAGGTCATGCACAAAATCTACTCGGCTATGCATGTTCTATCTACTGTGTGTATAAAATGATTAAGGTTTGTTAATCAGCTTTTTTTTTATTACCGTCTTTTGTCAGTAAAAATGATTGGTTGTTGTGTTCAATAATTTATTATGAATTTTGGCATGATAATATTTGACAATAGATATTTAAAGCCACATTCGTGGGCTCTATAATAAATTTATGTGACGAAGAAATTGATTCGACGGAATTTCTAGATTAATTCTTTCATTAAATTGCTTATTAGTTATTAGGAACAAATACCATTTCATTTGATTTTCTGGAATAAAATACAAAAGAATGTCCTTTCAGTAGTTAATTACAAAGAACATGTCCAATGTGACATGAGGGGAGTTAAACTGTAATTAGAAAATGGAAAAGACGATTTACTTCAGATAAAGCTCACAAGGAAGTAGATTCAATAAATGTATAGATGCTTTGGTGCTCATCCGAGGATATTATTGCATTTCTTTCCAACCATAAGTTCCAAAAAAAAAAACAAAATTTTGCTAGAGAGTCTTCTTCTCCTTGAATTGGTAACCCGTTAGGGAGAGGGAGAGAAGAGTGATGATATCCCCTGGTCTTGTTATGCACCATCCAAAAGATTCTAGTAGAATGGTGCAGAAGGTTGGGGCAAAGTGGCAATTGCTGAATAAATGGATCTGTGTCTCTTGGTTTTTCATGCAAAGGTGGCAGCAATGGGGAGAGAGAGATAGCCTCGGGGACCTCTTGTGAAGCTTGTCATATGTTGATGCAAGAGTAGCTAGGTTCCCAAATAAAGAATTTGACCTTGTCATTAGTTAATGACCATGTTAGTTATCTCCATTTTTCTTTCTTCTCCAGCAACCATGATTGATCTTATGATTTTTTATTTCCCACATATTTAATGCTTCTAGCTTGTGTCAGAAAACTATCAACCAGGAGGTTACAGCTCTTACTAATTAATCCTCAAGCCAATAGTAAAACGGAAAAGAATAGGAAGTGCTGTTCATTCCCTAAATCACACTGTACTATAATTCTTGTTTTAAGAAATAAGAATAACTTTACATGCACTATATAAATTGTACTATAAAGTTTTGTATCATTTAAACTTGATCATTTTAATCTTGATCTTTAATGATATCATAACTTATCTATTGTTGCTTAGGAGTAATCTTAATGACTCCAAGTTGTTTCCTTCTCAAATTCTAGTATAAACGTATTCACACAAGATATCTGATTCATCTGATTTTTTTTTCTTTTTTCCTGTTTCTGCAGTCTTTGCAAAGTGTTGTTTTCAAGGAGGTATTGTTATAATTCTCTATTATTGATTTTATTAATTCAAATCATATTGTAGATGTAGATTCCCTTAAGACTCTTACGTTCTTAGAACCATGTTTTGTTCAATTCATATTCTTCCCACTTGATGTATTCCATGTTTTATCATTATTCAAATATATAGGCTGGCTCAGTTGATCCTGTGACAATGACGATTAGCATATTTTTCCAATACTTTGACATCGGGATCAATGCTGCATTATTGTCTCAGGTAGTCTTTTATGGTGCTAATTTTACTTCACCACCGTGTATGTAGCTACACTCACCTGATTTAATGTATTGCTCTAGCCATATTGGAAATAATTAACTTTTTTATCAAGATGTCAACATTCAGTAGTTCATAATGTTCGTTCAAATGGCAGAACCCAAGCTTCTATCACTGACAATCTTAATGAGGAAATCATAGGGTATTCAATTCTTTTATTCATCCACAGATTCAAATTTCAGATCATTCTTGTAATACACCTTTTGGTGGTGGGAGTCTACTATCCCTCTTCTTATTTCACTCTTCAATGAAATTCTCTCTCTTCTCAAAAAATTAATCAGATTAATAATGATCAAACAGAACTGTTAGGGGAAGATGGAGCATGCTCTGAATATATGATCGACCATTTAATTCATATTTCACAATCTTTCTGTTTGTGGCTTCTTTTAATCCTTTTCTGACTGCCCTGCATTTCTTGGAGTTTATGGTCAGGGGACAAGCCAGACAGATTGTTAGGCATATAAATAATGCAAATTTATTTTAATGAACTTTTCATTTGAGTGTCTTTTTTCTTTTTTCGTAAAAAAGAAAAAAAAAATTGTGGTTTCTGTTGACCTGTCTTTTCTGACATTTCTTTTTATTTCTTCTGTAGTATATATCCCTGCTATTCATTGGCATGTTGGTCGTAATATCTGTACGAGGTTTCTTGACCAATCTAATGAAGGTATGATTTTTTACCTTCATTTTAATTGCTTGTTTTTAGTGATATTTAGGCTGCACGTTTTCCTTGGTGTTTTTTTAGGACGGTAATGCAAAATAACTGAACGGATGTTCCAAAGTGACCAAGTATCCCCATTTTGTTGCTACTTCCTTATTTTGCAAAAGGAACATATATGTGAAAGTAATTAAGTTTAGTTCTGGAGCATGAGGCCATTTTCTCTCGCAAGTTGTCCACATGATTGTGATATTCATGAATCATATAATTTAGATCCCAGTGTATAATCTTTTTCCTTTCAAGGTGTGTCTGTCCAAGTGTGACCAAGCACAACTATGAGCTGATTTTCTTTTTTATTGCGGTTAAAATAATGCAATTATTTGGGCAATTATAGTTTCTACTTGTTATCTTTTTCTCCTATTGTTTGAAATAATAGCTTGTTCCAATACCTTGAAGCCTAAATATATACAATTTTCATTTTACGTTTTTTTTCCTGGTGTAGTTCTTTTTTGCAGTTTCTAGAGTCGGGAGTGGATCTTCGAGCAATGTTGTTCTTTTTCTCTCTGAAATTATGGGAATGTATTTTGTCTCCTCTATCCTTTTGATAAGAAAAAGCCTGGCAACAGAGTACAGGTATTTTTTTTTTTAGGAAACAGAAATTTTCATTGATAATATGAAATTACAAAAGGGGACCCTATCCCATGGACCACAAACTTCTCCAGTTGGTGGTCATGAGATTAGATAAACAATAATTACAATAGTATTTATGATTTTTCTTGGAGTTAGAGGGCTTCAAACTACCTCTTGATGATCTCATGGAAAAAAGAAAAGAAAAGAAATTAATCACCTTGTTTTATTTATTAATGCTAATTGGAGACTTCTTTTGTAATCTATTTGACTTGCAAAATTTTAAATTCCCCCCATTTTTTTTTTAACCTTTTCTCCCTCTAACTGTAAGTACGCTTCTTATTCAATTTTCGAAACAATAAATAATGCCCATCTTTGAATGTTTGTTGCTGTATAATTTTAGTGAATAGCCGGTTATATATTGATCTATTACTAATAGGCTTTCTTCTTTGCCAATGTTCGTATCCCCTCAGATTGATCATAACAGATGTGTTAGGGGGAGATATTCAGTTTGACTTTTATCACCGATGGTTTGATGCGATCTTCGTGGCCAGCGCGTTTCTTTCTTTACTTTTGTTATCTGCACATTATACATCACGGCAAGCTGACAAACACCCAATAGATTAACCCAAATAAGGTATGTGCATGAAAGTTCCTTGTTTAATTATTTTGCCACTTTCATGCATCATTTTTAATTGATTCATGAAAAGATCGGCTTGAGGAATTTTCTTTAAAATATTATGTAGTTCTGATGGCTCCACTTCTAGGATCACTTAGTATATTATACCTCTAGCTATGTCATTCAGCAGCTCAACCACGCGTAGTATGATTCATGAACGCAAATGCATCATTATTGCTTCAAAGAGTAATCTAATTTCTACGTACTATCCAGAATATCATTGTCAATGTCTTGGTGAAAAGTTCTCTATTTTTGAAATCCTAATGATTCTACCTATAAAGAAGCCAGATCTTTTGTAAATGTTTCTGTGATTAGTATGTTAATACCATAATGTCTGGTTCAATTAAGGAATGTTGTATTTTAAGCTTGTCAATGTAATAATAACTAATACTATTAGGAACCAGAACCATATAAGTACAAATCTGTCGTGTATTTAAAAAAGTTGTATTTTAACAATAAGTAATACTATTCATTTTGTAATGAGCAGTGCTTTGTGTGTGCCATATGGTTGATGCCAAAGTACTAGTTACTTAAAGAACTATCATTTAAAGGATTACATCTTTCCAACCCGATGCAGATCGAGATTACCAAGTAGCTTGGAGAACACAATTGAAGGCTATGGAACACCTCGAGATTAGACTATATCAGTTAGGCTGGTTTCTGGCCTTGTCTGGATGCATTGGGTACAGTAATAACGAAGAACATCGGCATTGTGGTCTTGGGATGGATGAATTCTTTTGTGTTCAACCTCATGTACAGAAAAACATCTTACCGACTGACGGTATCGAACTTTTTTCATCTGCAGTAGGTCAGTATTTGATTTTATTGGTTATGTTTCTATATATCATTTTCTCAAATTATGTCAAGCAGTAAAATGATGAGTTTATTATATCTGTGCTTAGTATTTTTTGAGCTATGATGATCTGTAATGATCTGTAATGATCTGTAATGGGATAGCTCTTTTCATAGAAAGGTCTAGCAACTCTTGGGTGTGTTCTGTTCTCCATAACTCCTTTGAGATTAAGCTCCAGATGTTCTGATGCTTCACTCTATTTCAATCTGTTACAAAGAACTTAGGAGGACACTAGGTATCTAGGCCATTAAGAGAAAGATTGGCATGCTCTGTTAAAACAGGATACCTTGAAGCTATTTGCATGCTTCATTTGGTGGTAGTATTTTGTATGCAAATTATTCCATGAAAGTCCTAGTTTGTGCTTGGAGATTCTTTGAAGAACTATGATGGTAATTCTATGGATATGAAGTACAATTAGGTAGGTTTGTTCCATTTCTGTCCACGGAAAAACAATTCTAGAATTTTGAAACGTGATAGTTACATTTATATAGTTTTTGATATTGGCATCTTTAATTAGCGATGATACACACGAGCTAGTTGATTTGACACTGTGTGATAGAGACAATTAAACAAAATAAAGAGACGTGTTTTGAAGTGATTTTTTTTTTTTTTTTTTTTAATCTATATTGGATGGTAGAGTGTGATGTTGAATGATGAAAGTCTCACATCGGCTAATTTAGGGAATGATCATAGGTTTATAATCAAAGAATACACTCTCCATTGGTGTGAGACCTCCTGGAGAAGCCCAAAACAAAGCCATGAGAGCTTGTACTTAAAGTGGACAATATCATACCATTGTGGAGAGTTGTGTTCGTCTAACATGGTATCAAAGTCATACCCTAAACTTAGTCGTGCCAATAGATTGGTAAATCCTCTAAGTCGAACAAAGGACTCCAAAAGAAAAGGAGTCGGGTCTCGATTAAGGGGAGGTGTTACTTTGTTTGAGGGGAGGTGTTGGATGATGAAAGTCCCACATCGGCTAATTTAGGAAATGATTATGAGTTTATAATCAAAGAATACTCTCACCATTGGTGTGAGGCCTTTTGGGGAAGCCCAAAGCAAAGTCATGAGCGCTCGTACACAAGGTAGACATATACTATTGTGGAGAGTCGTGTTCGTCTAACATGTGAGACTTTTTTCAATTAAGTTATGGAATCTTATTCAAAGAGGAGAAAGGCAACCGAGCGAGATAAAAAAAAAAGCCCGGACTTTTTTCCTCCACATATATTTATGAGTTCATATTATATTATAATTTTAGAACATTTTTTGAATAAAAAAAACAATAAATAATTTCGAAAAATGTTTTTAAAAATTTAGATGTAAATTTTCATATATAATGAAACATTTTGAAATTTTTAAAAAAAGTATTCTAAATTCACTCACCATATTATAAAAAAATAATAATAATAAAATAATAAATTTCTTCCATAATGGCAGCTTACAACCCTTTATGGAAGAAACCATTTAATTTAATTTAATGTAACCATTTTTCTCTCATCTACACTCAATTATTTTGCTCTCATTTATTCTCAATTTCACATTATTATTTGGTCATCGCCTTAAAAACCCACTTCATAATTATTACTTTATTGACTCTAATCTTTCCCAAATTTCGAGAAAGCGTTGACACGAGTATAATTAAATAGTGATCGACATATGTTTTTTACTCGAGATAAAAAATTCGAACGGTCGTGCATCTACGTTTGTTGTACGAAAAAGAAACAAAATACACTTTTAGTCCTTGAATCTTAGATTAAGTATCATTTTGAAACGAAAATATTCGAAATTTATGATTTCAGTAGTGAAGTTTGAAAAACTATGTATTTTTTAGTCTTTGCCGTCAATTTTCTATGACTAATTCTATCAATTTAAGCCCCCAAAAACGATGAAAATGTTCCAAAACCGACAAAAAAAAAAAAAAAAAACCCACATGCCAAAATATACCGCTAACAATGATAAGAAAAGCTCACAACTCGAGCAAAGGCAAGAACATCAAACAGCTCAACAAGGTGAACCATGGCATAGATAATTCAAGCTAGATGTCACATACAATGATAACGACAGTGTCGATTGCTAACACGGTTCTTCCAATCTAGCTCGTAGTCTTTTGACAAATCCTTACGAAATGAGCTTGTCTAACTAATCATACCACACCAAACAAGTACTATTGTAACAACACTTACGACATTTGGAGATCTTGATACTCAACATTTAGGTGAAAGAATGAATACTTAAAGATATTGCTTAATGCATGCAAAAACGCCTAACTGCAACCGTACGAGTAAGACCTTTAAAATAGCGAAACTAAATACAAAAATCAAATTTTGTTTGCTTACCGTAAATATTAACACGTGGGTTAGGACCGCAACGCTCGTCTCTATTTTCATAGCTATTTTTTTTCATATAATATAAATTCATCTAGTGGGTCGTGATTTCTCTTCGATTTTCGAGCTTCCACATATAATGTCCATTCTTCTATTTATTATTGTTGTAATAGCATAAATTTATTTCTTTTTCAATACCTACTCGGATGTAATATTACTTCAAGTACTAGCCACTGAAAACACACTCAATATAGTCAAAGCTCGACCACCAAACCCTATCTACCTATACAAATAGGCACTAAGTGAACATCGTCATAAATTTTACCAAGATCAATTAAACAATCCGAATAACGTCACCTCCAAGAACCAACTATAAAAAATTCATCGAACTATCTATATCATAAACGACTTTGTCGACTATAGCTTTGAAGGACGGGAGGGGACCTTAGAACGCCAAGAATAGAGCAAAACAAAGCAACCACCATTTCAAGTTGATATCACTAACTTAGAGAAACTTTGTCATAGATACTCAAAATAGGCATCTACCTCCATCATAATATGCCCATTACCATCACCCTATGCCCACTATCACCTAAATTTTTTATTAATTTATTAAAAATACAGGACTAAAATGAAATAAATTACGGGACTAAAATAATATTAGAATAATCAAAACACGTTCGTAAAATATATATAAATTTGATATTAATATGCAAATAATCGAATAAATTATGTATTTGTATTTACTTCGTAATAAGCTTATATGAAAATAAAAAATATACGGGATCAAACCGTCTTCTTTAGTTAAAAATTTAAGTACTAATACATGATATCGTGCATGCAAGTATACACTAATACAAGCAACAACACTAGACCCGAACCAATTCTTTGTTGCATCAAATTTTTTGAAATAAAATTTAAGAAGAAGGTATGCGTTCACTGTATTAACTAAAGGGAAGTTAAGGCCCGAGTCTAGTTCCCTCGGTCTTGTTTCTCCCATGATTTAGCTCCACGTGAATGTCGATTTATTTTTGAACTAAGCGTAGATGTCCTACTTACCCTAAATTTCTCGAGAAATATGTAAAGTATAATGGATTCTTATAGGATACACGATATGTTGGACTTTCTATTCATTCTAATTTTCTCAGACGCTAGAAATGTGTCATTACGTCCTTTTGGTTGGTCAAATAGAAAGAACAATTTGGCGAACGGAAACGTCTTAATAGTCAGAGGAAAATAGAGCAAAAGTGATTCCCGTAATAGTAGCGAGCGAAATGAGAACAACTTAAAATGAGCAAAAAAAAAAGAAGGAATTCTCTAAATATTAAAAACAACCTGAAACACGTTTAAGGTAAACAAAGCATGAATGACTTACTAATTAAGAAAGATACATTTAAAATGAGCCCCGCCTAAAAGAAAATTTAATTTAGTCACTCATATTGTGAAATGAAAACGACTAAGCAACCGAAGAAATGAAACTTAAATAGATCGACATAAAAGATCTCAGACTGAAATCCACAATCATCTGTTTCATCCACTCGGTTTTCACGTCGTGCTATCCCGCTACGACGGTGTCCTTTTATCGTATTCCGCTTCTTGTTGTTCGGAGTCCCAACTTTTTGGATTTGTAACGCATTCACTACTATGCGGTTGAATTAGACAATCAGTTAAGAGTGCTCGTGGATTGGATTGGGTCGGGTTGAGACATATTTTCTAGACCCAACTCAATTATTCAGGTTGTAAATTTTTTTTCAATTCAAATAATTTTTATTAAATAATGATCGGAATCCAACCATACAATAAATTGTCTGGATTAGATTGGTTTGAGTTATTTATTCAAATTTTTATTTTTAATAAAAAATAAAATATTAGTTTATAAAATATTTATTTATTTATTTTCAAATAATTCAGCTTAATTTAAATATATATTTTAAAAAACTACTCAATTAAGTCAAATTTATTTTTATTAGCCTTCCAAAAATAAGTAATAAAAAGGATAATTATAGAATTAAATAAAAATAAAATAAATAAATATATATAGTAAGTAAAAAAAATATATAATTTTTAAAAGACAGTTCTGTTCAACCTAATTTAGTTTTAAAAAGAACCCATGAACCAACCGAACCCAACTAGTACAGACTGGATTGAGTTGATCTAATTTTTTGAACACCCAACGTATAGTGATGCGTCAGGTCTCTGCTACTCTGGGGTTTCAGTCCAAAATTTATAAATTTATATTTAAGTTAGTTAAAAAATTAATAATTATTAGGTTGAAATAAATTATGTGCATTAGATAACATATACAAATAAAATAAGATTAGAGTATTAAATAAATTATTAAAATAATAAAATAAATTTATATGATTAATTATTTTTAATTAACATAATATTTTAATTAGTTTATGAAAATACTAAAAATAGGAGAAAATTAAAATAATTACAAATCAATAATCTATTTAAAGAAAACAAAAATCCAATAATTTATGACTTACAATATTATATCGGTATCCTTAAAAAAGTCTAATTTCCATTAATTTCAATTTCTTATACAAATTTTCTTTCCCTTCATTCACCAAAAAGGAGAAGAAACTACAATTACTTGGCCGTCACGTTTTAGTCTGTCAATTACAAAACGGGGATAACACGTGTCAATCTTTCATTGATCCAAAACACGCGGAATAAACCTCTGGTGAAAAAATGTGAGCCAAGCAATCTGGCCCCCCCCCCCCCCCCCC
>NW_019268526.1:1227700-1247068 GCF_002738365.1 Cucurbita moschata | reverse complement strand
CCCCCCCCCCCCCCCACCGGCGCATGATAGTCCGATGCTCCACATGCCAATCACGTGCCATTATTTCCAACCCCCCTCCACACGTGTCTGTTCCTCCCACGTGCAACAACCCTTTAAAAAAGAAGAATTATTTAAATATTTATTATATAATTCAGAAGCGATAAAAATGTGGTGTTTTTTCAAATATTTTAAATTACAAAAAAAAAAAACCCCTAAATATTTGCCGTTTATTTAAAAATTTTGAAGATAAGAAAAAGAATATTTGTTTAATTACAAATTGCCATTAAATTATTTATGAATATTTTTAAAATTATAGATTTAAAATGCAATATATATATATATATATTATATGGAGAGAAAATTAATGAAAATTGGAATGAATAAATGGGCGATGGCATTTGGCAAAGAGTATTTAAAGAACTTTTATGTATTCATAAATGCAGAAATTTATAAGGGCCTCCAAATTGAATGCGTTTCCCTCATTTACTTTCTTTGTTTTTCTCGGGAAAATCTAGGAGAGAAAATTCGAGGAACAGAGAGGCGAAGAAGATAGAGAGAGAGAAAGAGCTACAGTTCGATTGGATTTTCTGGAACTTTGGAGGAAAATTATAGAGGAGAATTAAATTAAAATTACTGGGGGTGAGGAGTTTTTTTCGTTTCGCTATATATTGTTTATTTTAATCTTGTCTTTGGTTTTACTAATACTTACCTGATTTTCGAGTTTCTTCTCTCTCTCTCTATCTTTCTGTCTCTCATCTGGGTTCTTAATCTGGTGTAATTTGTAGGCTTACCATTTATATTTGTGTGTAATTTTGCTTAAACCTAGTCCAGAATTTCTTCAATTAGCGGACTGAAGGAGGAGAGTGGCTTGCTGGGGTGTGATTGGTGGTGGGGTTTGTTGTAATCGGCTGCTAAGGGAACGGGTTATTCGGGAGTGTGGCCGATCGTGTCGGTGATGGCGGCGAGGAGGGGGGAACGGGTTGTGGACGGACTTTATGATGATGCCGAGGCGGTTTCCGAGTCCAAGGCATGCAATCGCTTTCAATTTAGGGTTCTTTTTTATGTTTTTTTTATTTGGGTTCTTTTGATTCTGGGTTCTTTTTGGGTGTTCGATTGATTTTTTTTGGGGTTTCTCTTATTTGGAACGGATTGGTTGCTTGCTTTCTTCCATTTTTACGACGATTTTTCTGTCTGTGGTTGCTGTGGGATTGATTTGTTTTGTGTTTTCAGAATTAGGGTTCTTTTTTCCGAACGGGATGTTTCTCCCTTTGTTTTTTTTGGGATTGTAAGTCTCTATGTTTGCTGGAGATTTTGCAGTCGTTGTCGTGTGTAATTCTTTTTGCTGTTGCTTTTAAGAGATGGTATTGCTTGTTCTTACTGGTGTTTGGCAATAGTGTCGATGTAAGATTCTTTATGCTGTGAGTTTTTGGTTTTCTTCTGAATGTTGGATGATTATTAATGCCGTTTCTGCTTTACCTTTTAGATCACACCAGTTCTAAGAGGGAGTTATCGTACACAAGGGCCTATTGATGAGACTGACGATGACATTCAGGGGAATATGGTGAGATAACAGGGTGGTTTGGGATTTATGGTTCTTAAGTAAGATATATTTTTGTTTTCTTGCGTAGATCTTAGTCTCTAACACCATACTAATAATTGGATGTTCACATTTTGGGTATCTGAAGTCAATGTTATAGCTTAGCTACTAAGTTCATGTTTTGATATATAATTCATTGGTATACTGAATTTCGGTGATTTGTTGTATCGATTTCATTTCCCATTCTAGCAGTTATGTGAATGGATGGTGGCTGTGTATTTGTTTATATTGGCAATTGCTAGAAAAGAAAGGAAAAGAGTTCATTCTCTATTGCTAATCTTACTTCATCTTTTTAGGTATCACCTCAGTCAAGTAAAAATTTTACCAACTGCTCCATGAATCAGACAGTTCATATGAGAGGCGAGTCTGGAACTTGTAACGTGTGCTCTGCTCCTTGTTCATCTTGTATGCATCTTAAACGAGCTCATACAGTTTCAAAAACTGAAGAATTTTCTGATGAAACCAGTCATGTAAATGTTACTAGTCAGTATTCTACTAATGATGCTGATGCTATATCCTCCGTAAAGAATAGAGCATGTGAAAGTTCACTACATGCCAATAGTGAGACAAGTAATCTACTTAGCGTTAACTCTAGCCACGATTCCTTTTCTGAAAATGCTGATAGTATGGCAACAATAAGGTCATCTGATGCAGCGAATTTTTCAGTAGACATTGACATGCGTAAAAAATTATATAGTGGAATAGTTTCAGAGGGACATCTTGCTACTGAGTCATCCATACAAACCATTTCAGAGAAGCATGAGAGTATCAAGGGTGTAGAGGGCCATGATGACAGCATTTCATGCATTAGTGGTTCTAGCAATGCAAATATTGCAATTGGTTTTCACCAGAATATCATGGACAACAAAAATCTATCATGTGGCTCTGCTTCAGTGGGTAGTTTATGTCGAGAAGGATCTGATAAGGTAGTTTTTTCAGAGACTCCTGCTTCTAAAGAGGTTCATAACAGCTCAAAGGAAGCACGTACTCTTCACTCTCTTTGTCCAAGTGATAAGCCATTATCTGGAACGGGTTTTGAACAGAACCTACCTGCTTGTGTGAAGGGAGAGCCATTAGAATCATCTTCGGTACACAATGACACTTTGACTAGGGAAGTAGTTAATGCTCCACCTCCTGGGGAGAAATCTGTTACCATTACATGCAACAAAATTGGTGACGATTTCAAGATTTCTTCACAAAATTTACTGAAGTCAGAAGAAGAGATCCATGTTCATAAAAGTGAGCCACCTGATGGAGATGTGAAAAATCAGCATGAAGACGATCAAGATGAAAATTCCAAGAACTTGTCTGGGTCATCTGATGTGAAGGAGCCCCATTTGCAATCTGCATCTGGATCTGAGAGCGATGAATCGGATATTGTGGAGCATGATGTGAGTTGAATTGAAATCCTTTATATTTAAGTAGTCCCTTTCACTATCTCTTTGGAACTTAAAAGTCTATAATTCTTCCCCTCTTATCTTCCACCCGTTGTAGCCTTTTGTTGGTTGGTTCATCTCGCATTGTTTGGGTCAGTTGGTAATAAATGTTTTTCATGTAGTAATGGTCCATAGGGTTATATATATATGGGAGGAGATTGTGTGGGATTTTGGATTAAGTCCTCTAAGTTGAAAAACATGAAGAAAATTGATGTTGTATTGTCTCTGATTAATTGTGTTAAGTAGTTTATTAGTAATGGTCCATAGGGTTATATATATGGGATTTTGGATTATGTCCTCTAAGTTGAAAATCATGAAGAAAGTTGATATTGTATTGTCTCTGATTAATTGTGTTAAGTAGTTTCCATCTGAATTACCACTCCTTTTGGTTTGAGTTTTCTCTGGTTCTTGCTTTGAAGGTTAATTGGTTACCCCATATAAGTAAAATTCAATGGCTTTTGTGTCTTAGTTGATGTCATGATGCGACCATGCCCATAACTTATTAAGTTAGATTTGTACAGGGAAAGGCTGCTTTTGCTGGTGCTTTTGGAAAACTCTCTTTCTCTCTCTCATTTTTTCTGATCTTTATTTTTTTGTATCATCGAGAATTTTGGTTTACTGCATAGTTTCTTTTATTCTCAATTCCTCAAGTTTTTTAGTTTGATTTTGAACTCTGGGCATTCTCTTACTTCCATTGGGAATCAGGTCAAAGTTTGTGATATTTGCGGCGATGCTGGTCGTGAGGATTTGCTTGCTATATGTAGTAGGTGCACTGATGGTGCAGAACACACGTAAGGATGTTCCCTTTTATTTTAATGGCATACTTTTGTATTTGTAATTGCTATTCTTGAAAAACTAAGTACCACGTGTTCTAACAAATTTTTTATAACAGCTATTGCATGCGAGAGATGCTTGATGAAGTCCCTGAAGGTGACTGGCTGTGTGAGGAATGCAAATCAGCGGAAGAAAATGAAAACCAGAAGCAAGGTGACGTTGAATTCATGTTTATACAACTGTAATAACTAAGAAGAAAGGGGAAGATAGAGTTTTCACTTGTTTTAAGAGTATATTATGATCTCATCGTGCAATTAATTTTCAGATGTTGAAGGGAAAGGTTGCATTTCCAATAAAAAAAAAGATGAAGGGAGAAGGTCAAATATCATTAGTCCAAGTACCCATGTTTCTGGTAAGAGAAATGCTGAAAATTAGAAGTCATTTTAAGAATATTATTGATAGCAACTTTAATTTTATTGCCACACTGAATGCTTCAGATGCTGAGGGAAAAAGAGTAAGCAGAGACTGCTCAAGTATGAGAAATTTTGGCAAGAAGAATGTGGAAAATGTTGATGTTTCTGTAGCTGCAAAAAGACAGGTCCTTGAAAATAACAAAGGCTCAACAAAAGCATCCAGCCCTGGCAGGAGTATTGGACTATCCCGTGATTCTTCATCAAAGAGCTTAGATAAAGGGAAGTTGATGTTTTCTCAACAGAAGTGTTTGGGTGATCAAGGCAGTAATGATGGTTCAGAGATGGCACGCTCACCATCTGTTAGTTCAAGACTTCAGACACTCAAGGGTAGATAAGCAGCCCTATAAGGACTTTTTTTATTCCTTAATTTTCTTCTCGTCGTGTTTATGCTAATGGTTTATTGTTTATGCATTTTCTTATTACTTTCAACATGCAGGTACTCTTTTAAAGTCTAATTCATTCAGCATCTTAAATTCCAAACCCAAGGTCAAACTTGTAGATGAGTTTATACCTCAAAAGCTGAGGGGGACTAGAGAAAATACCTCCCTTGAAGTCAAGGATGGGCCTTCCAGAGCTTTAGGAAAATCCCAATCATTCAAAACTTCAAATTCTGGCCGTGCAAGCATGAGTGAAGCAAGAGTTAAAATGCTACCATCTAAGTTTCCTCATGTCCAGGATCCGAAAGGTGTAAAACAAGGGAAGGACAGGAACATTTTAGATAGGAAAAATCCATCGAAAGTAACAAGTTCTGCAGTTTCAACATCTAAGGTTGATCAAAAGCATTCATTGCGTGGTGAAACCAATTTGGTATCATCTCCAAGCAACAATCGAGATCAAAAAGTTATACAATCTGATGGAATCTTAAGTACTCACCCCAAATTGAGAAGCAGTCTAGTTCACAAGGGTGTAGATAATCCACTCAGTCCAGGTATGCCGTTTCTGATGGCTGGATCGAGTTGATATCATATTTGCTTCTTTGTGCATGATTCTCTTATTCAGTAATTTCAGAGTTTTGTAAGTTCTATATGCCTGTTGTTTGTTGATGCTAAGGCTTAGTTAATATTTTCATTTGTTTTTTCAGTTAGAGCTTTATCCTCCAATGGACTATGCAGTTCTTCTACTGAACAAAAGATAAATCATGTTAGCCCCAGGGAAGAACCATTATCCAGTTCTTTAACTGTTGAGAGGCCATCTTATAATGATACTGGAAGGTCACGGGAAATGACAGGACAAGATGAGAAAAATAGGGAGAATTCTGCAAATCTATCTAAGCTTGCCGTTGCTACTAGTCCAAGAAGTGGTAGCTGTCTGAAATGTAAAGGAACTGAACACGCTACTGAATCTTGTACTAGTGGTAGTCCTTATGGTGGCGATAGCAGTATAATTAGCTCTAGAGAGGAGACGTGTGAGGAGAACAAGTTGAAAGCCGCAATTCAAGCAGCATTGCTTAGAAGGCCTGAAATATGCAAAAAGAGAAAATTTAGTGAACAATCTGACGAGGTTTCCTCATCAAGCACAGTCTCAAATAGTGATATCGTGCATCTAGATCAATTTTCATTTTCAAACAAGTTAAAAAATGAGCTTCCATCTGAAAGGGCATATGAAGGGAAGACAATTATCAGTAGTTCTGCTACTAACTTTCACAAGCAACCAGCTGCAAGTAGTTCAAAGCCACATGTCATGCCCAATCTCGATGCTCCTGTTCCTTCAAATTTTGAGGATACAGATTCAACTGCCATTCCTGTTGAAAAGGTTAGGATGAAAGATTTGTTTGGTCGTAGTGCAACAACCTCACTTCTCCTGAAGATGTCAGTGATTCCGGAGTATGAATATATATGGCAGTAAGATTCTCATTTGAGTTTTCTCATTGATTTCTGTTAATTTATTTCATGTTTCTTTTTTTCTTAAAAAAATTATAATATGATATATTTTATCATCCATTAACAATCATTGAAAATACCTTTTGTTGTTTCTTGAAGGGGTGGTTTTGAGTTGCATAGAGGCGGAAAACTTCCAGATTTCTGTGATGGAATTCAGGCTCATCTGTCGACTTGTGCATCACCCAAAGTTGTTGAAGTGGCAAACAGACTTCCACAAATTATTTCTTTGAAGGAAGTACCTCGCTTGAGCACATGGCCATCCCAGTTCCATGACTGTGGTGTTAAAGAAGATAATATTGCTCTTTACTTTTTTGCAAAAGATATTCACAGGTGCCACTTTCAGCAATTTTCCATCTTTTTTAATCCTTGCTTCGGCTTTCATGCCAGTCTGATATTCTCTTGTACAACTGTATTTCTTGCAATTCAGTTATGAGAGAAACTACAAAAGCTTATTGGATCATATGATCAAGAATGATTTAGCACTCAAAGGCAACCTTGGTGGTGTCGAGCTCTTGATATTCTCTTCAAATCAGCTCCCTGAAAATTCACAACGTAAGATTTTTTTTTTTTTTTAATTCTTATCATTTCAATTGTGTGGTTATTTATCAAATAGGTCTTTGAAATTGTCAGATTGTCACCAAGTTGTTCCTTTGTAAATGATGTCTGAACATATCTAGAAGAGGCTTTTCATTTGTTATATGAATCCTCAGATAGGGAGTTTTGGTTCATTTTTTTGTGTCTTTTGATTTCTTCAATTGCTTGAGGGTGAAATTTAGTCTATCATGGTGTCCTTTCTTCCTCCTTTGGAGCTTTATTGTTCAATGCCCCGTTTATACAAAAATTGAGCTGTAGACCACTTTTTTGTTTCTCTGTTAATTGGGAAAGATAGGAGTTAAGTTGTGCTGTGCAGCATTTAGGTAAGCCAGCTTTCGTTGAAACTGGAAACAGAAAAAGATTTTACAGCATAGTCTTGGCAATAAGAATATGGTATGCCTTAAAAGAATATGATATCTTGAGAAAATTGAAGACTCCTCTCTAACACATTCTGTTTCATCGAAGATCTGATAGTTCCTCTCTATCCATATTTCCGAAGTGAAAGCCTCTAGCACCAAATCTTTGCCTTCCCACCCTCCTGAGTTAGTGGTTTGGGCATTTTCCCTTTGAATCATTTTTAGTGAATACAGGAAAACTTCAACTATAATGGAGAAGACACTAGTTTGAGGATTAATGGTACTACAGAAGCTTGTGGGAAACCATTTCTGTGTCTAACTACTTTTCTTTTTCTTTCTTTCTTTTTTTCTTTTTAAATAAGAAACTGAGTTTTAATTGAGAATAATGAAAGAATGTACAAAAGCATAAGAAAAAGCTAGCCCACAAAAGACGACCATTGATTTGTTTACCTTCTTCTTCTTTTTCTTCTTCTTTTATCCCTCAACTTTTAAACTTTCTTTAGTTAAATTAGTCAGTATTACCTTTGTGCTACTTTGGCCAGATCTTATAATTTCCAGGAAGGGTATAATTTAGCTTTCTCTAGAAAGTTCTAGAAACTTTATCGTACATACAAATCTTCTTAAACTCCATTTAATTTTAGGTTCTATGGCTGGTAATTCTATTTGGAATGTTTTAAACGATGAAAGGATGTAGTTGTCATTTACTGATTTTGTTGGGAATAGTTATTGTCTTTTAGATGAATACATCAAGATCTGATTTGATTTATAGGTATAGATATATTTGCTGGTTTAGAAATTTATTGTTTCAATTGTATGTCTGTAATCTTCTACTCCTTTGTATCAGCATGTATATTGATCTTATGATTCAATCTCTCTCCTTACCTCCCTCCTCCAGGTTGGAATATGTTGTTTTTTCTATGGGGTGTGTTTAGGGGAAAAAAGGTGAATTGTTCAGATGCATTGAAGACTTCAAATATTTGTAGCAAAGAAGCTGTGCCTTTAGACAAGAACTTTCCGGATATCATAGCAACAAAGTCTGATGATGTCTGTTTGGCCAAGTGTGTAGATGTAAAGATATTTGCTTGTGATGTTCCCAAATTTGGTAATGCATCCAATTCGGCAGACCAAACTTCTGACACAACTAGCACCGATTGTCGCAAATGTGAATCTTCTTTTCACCAGACACAACTGAATTCCCTAGAAAATTCAGGCTGTAAGGATGATCAGTTTGAACCCAAAGCATCGTCAATGTTAGCTACAAGCATGGAATATTGTCAAGGATCGGCGAGCTCTGCTCCCATGGTAATACTTCTTTTTGCATCTTTTACCTATAGTTTTGTGCAAGTGAAATCTTTCTCTGGTGCACACTTATGGACACACTTATGCACACACAAACTTACCATTGCGGCCAACAATCACACAATGAATGCAACACACATCTGCTATGGTCTTCACTACCCTTGTTTCTCTTGCTCCCTTGTTCCTCAATATCTTTTGTTCTTGATGGTATTCTTTATCTACAATCCTTACCAGTGCGTTGGAAATGGGAATGCGTGATGCACCTTGGATTCGAGTATCTTTTGCAATTTCCTAGATCAATGAAATTGTTTCTTATTAAAAACAAATCCTTACTAGTGCTTGCATTGGGACAGGCAAGCAATATGCAGTTTAATTTGTCTGATGTTCTTATATTCCTAGTTACTTATTTTTAATTACATTTTTGGTCAACCTCCATATTACATCTATTGGACATCGTTACTGACGTCTTAACCTCGAGTTTTTTATCAGTTGTTTAAAGTAGTCGATTTAGTTAATATTCTATTGCTTGCACTAACATGTAGTTTAGAGCTGTGCCTGATTGCCTCAATAATAGATAGTTGATATCTTTTGTAGTCTATTTTATTATTTTAATTATGCTGATGTGGTTACAAAAAGTAATTTTATATATGCTATTATTGCTAGTCAGACACTTTTATTATTCATTTGAACTCTAAACTATTACTTTGTTGATGGAACATTTATTATTAATCACAAAGTTCCAATCTAGACAAACAAAAACCTCCGAGAAACAATCAGGTTCCATCAAGGAGTTTGGTAACAACCAGTTTTTCATTTTCTAAGATACCACCAACCAATTGGTTTCTTAAGACAACAAATTGGTTCCACTTTTCTTCTCTTGATAACTTACTAATCCATTTTGTGAGCTACGCTTCCTTCCTCTTTTCTCCTTTTTACACTGTTTTACCCTAACCACTAATTTTAATTCGCAACAAAGTAGTTTCCCAGTTCACCAAATTACTCGATTTACTCTACCTTCTGTGGTTGGTGGTTCTAATAACTTCCTGTACAAAGGACCTCATCTTCCTCTCCATGTTTAGAACAATCTCTCTTGGTTTAGGAAATTGTCATCAAGAGACTGCGAGGATGCACATTATAGCATGGCTTCTAGGATTTCTCTCAAGAGGCATGAATATATAGGATTTCTTTATCCTCCTTTTTGACTCTGTTAAAAGGAGCAATAATGTATTGTTGGCCAATTGTGGATGAGATAAAATGTGCTTTGTCATGGCCTGGCCCTCCCAACACAAAAAGGAAGGGTGATAAATGATCTTCTTTTCTCCCTCAAGGCCCTAGATGCTCAGATTACCCTCTAGGCTTCTCGTTGAGGAAAACTGAGAATTTGGCAGCCATTATTTATCCACTAATCCACTTGAGCCATGTACCCCCGTAGCTGTTTTTTACATTAGCCAACAAAAACTTCCAATTGACCATATCACGTCCTTTCCCAAATCAATCTTTGGCATCTCCCTCCTTTCATAAACCCCTCAAAGAGACGCCCTCAAGTTAGGGTACTGAATCCACCCCTTCCCAAAATGAAATGGAGAGCATTCCCATTTTATGCTTCAAATTTTGAGTAACGATGGTCTGTGATTG
The DNA here is from genome assembly GCF_002738365.1 of Cucurbita moschata. NCBI lineage: Eukaryota > Viridiplantae > Streptophyta > Magnoliopsida > Cucurbitales > Cucurbitaceae > Cucurbita > Cucurbita moschata. The sequence continues at coordinate 1,237,024 of NW_019268526.1, read as the reverse complement.
GAAAACTCCAGCTTTTTTGCATTTTATTTTGTGTCCTGTGTGTTTAATACTTTAATGTTGATGTCATTGATGTTTTGCTCCATTTTCATTTTGTTACTGTATTTAATGGAAGCTAATGGTGGAGATTATTTTGAACTGTTTCATGATGCTGACTCGAGGTTAAAATGTCAAAATTTGAAACTTAGGAAATAAAGTGTAATTTGCCTTCTCTAAACTTCAATGAATATTTGATGTATAATGGTTAGTGTGGGATGGCGTTTGCTTTTCTTTTTTTCTTTTGGGTCAAGTTTTTTAGTTAATTCTGATTTGTGAGTATTTGTTCGTTACTTTATGTTTCACTCGGGCCTCATTTTATAATCCTAGTTCTTCCTAACAGATTAGATCGCTATTTCCTACATTGTTTTGTTTCTTTTGATCAGACCTTGGTTTAACCTGGCAGAACCAGGAAACTTTGAAGGAGTTCTTGCTGAAGATAGAGAGGTGCTTGGATGAACTGAAAATCTAATATGATGCTAAGTTTGCCCATCAGTTATATGGGTGAATTGATTGCTGATTAGGTGGGCTATTTCGGAGATGAATACAATGTGGATTAGATCGTGTTTTTTGTTGTCCATTGGATATCTAGCTCCATCTTATTGTGAACTGGAATGGAATTTCATTTTCTAATTTTAGGATATATAACTGAATACCTTATATTATATCTTTTTCCCGCCCTTTTCCCTCTTCCAGCCCATTTCCTGACGTCTCTGTCCCTTTTCATTTCTTTATCTCTTCTTTTTGTGGTATACTTCTCTATTTTGCATTTCCTTTTCGGATTGCCATAGTTGTTCATTTTAGTCTTATCAGGCCTTCTCACTCTTGAGATTAATGGATCCATTGATGTTCTCTTATTATGCAGAAGGAATCTGATCGTTCAGAGACCATAGAAGGGGAGCAATTTGAACCGACCATTCAAGTTAAAGAAATTGTAGGTGTTAATGATAATAAGAATGTGAAGCTGGACTTCAGTGCAACAGAAGATATGCCGCCGTTCATTAAGACCATTGATGACATGAAAAAAACTAGTGCAGGTGAGAAAATTGTAGATAGATTGGTTTGTGAAGGAGAGAAAGTTATACTCCGGACAGCAGAAGGGAGTTCAGACTCTGAAGGTATTTCAAAAAGAGATTTAAGTTCCGAAGCAATCCATTGTCTGGAGTTCGATCACAGAAAGCGAGAACAGATGGATATCTTACCGTCGGCAGCTCTAGTCTCTATTAGTTCTAAGAAACGTACTTCTCGGGATGAGGGGGTGGACTGTATAGTGCTGGATGAAGAGAATGTCAGCAAAAAGATGAGGACAGGCTTTGGTAACTCGTATGAAAATAGTTATAGTTCAGGTGGTATAAATTCACAATCTGATGCTTATGTCTCACCGCATAATGATATCGGTCCCACGTTTTTATTTCAGAAAAAGGGAGGTAATATAGTATGTGATGTGAATGTTATTCCAGAAGATTTTGAAACTGCTGAAAAGCACTTCTTTCCTGTTGTTGATTCACATCAACAACTAGAGGATCACCACTTAGCTCTTCCAGCCAAAAATGAGAACCAATATCACGATACGGTGCCAAATCTCGAGCTTGCGTTGGGGGCGGATACTAAGCTACGAAAAAAGAGTATGATTCCTTTTTTTATGGATTTAGTGGATGAAAAACGTAGCCATAGTGAGTCCTCAGAAAAGGTGATAGATGGTGAAGAGGAAGATGACTCTACATCCCTAACATTGTCTTTGTCTCTCCATTCCCAGAGAAGCAACAATCGGCAAAAACTGTTCCGAAAACAAAACAGCTTCTACCCGATCGGTGGTATGTGAAATGTGAATACTTCACCGATTCTCTTTGGGGGGTTTGTCAGAGAAATAGGAATGATACGATGTTGTTACTCTCATCTCATCTTTATGGCGTCGAATTTGCGTTCGGCCAAATGTATACCAGGTTATGTTAGCTGATCTTTGAAGGGCTTCGTTACGTGAGGACCCGCTTTCCATCTGTTCATATCCCTCTCAAAAGTATATACCAGTAATTATTTTCCCCTTTTCTCCTTTAGTCTTTTCTTGGCTATGCTTTAGTTATTCATCTTTGAGCACTTTTGACTTCAAGATCAGAATTACGGCGGTTTGTATATATTAGTAGAATGGAAACAGAAATAATATTTGCTTGTTAACCATCATCAGGTACTACAGACCAATATGGTCACCTTGACAGTACTCTCTCTGTGCTATAACCCTTCCTATAGTTCACTGTTAATTTCCTGTAGTTCTTGTTCTAAGCTGTTGTTAGGCAGCATATGTGTTAGTTGAATCAAATTGAGTATGATACAGACCATTGTCTTAATTGTTTATTCCCATATTTTACAGGCTTCTTCAAAAGGGTTAAGCTGATAGCCTCATTCTTGTTTCAAAATGATATTTTTGAGAGTTCAACATGATTCTGCTTAGGGTTTGAAAGGATTTGAGTAAGTAGTTTGTTTGACCTCCACATGGAAGCGGGGTCAAAAGTTTTGATATTCATGCCAAAATGGTAATGGTTTAATGTGTTAGATATATATATGCTTGAGGTTTGAGATTTAAACTTTTTCGATACTGATGTATTGAAGATATTTTAATTGGTTTAGACATATGTTCAAGGTTAGAGATCGAGTCTGTGAGATTCCACATCAATTGGAGAGGGGACAACATCGATTGTAGAGAAGAACGAAACATTAGGTGTTGGCCACCTGTTTTTGAGAGAGAAGTCCGGAATCCCAAAAAGAACAATATGGGAACGAAACATTAGGGTGTGAAAGTCTGAAATTCCAGAAAGAACAATATCTAGCAAATGCCTTTCGCCCCGGAAAGAAAAAACTCAAAAAGAATCAGCTAAAATTTTTTTAGATCATTCATACATTGAGAGGATATCTCTAGGCTAACCCAAAATAGCGACTTTGGAATAATAAAAATATTTTTAATGTTATGTATTTTGTGAAAAAAACCTTTTTAGACGACAATTATTAGTATTTTGTTTCAAAAATATTCTTAAACTTTTAATAGTGTACCTCTAAACTTTAAAAAAAAAATATTATTAATATCTTTAAACTTTAAAAACAATTCATTAATGCCTTTTCAACTTTTAAAATAAGTTCAAAAATACCCACAAAGTTAGTACTATATTTTAAAAAAAATACCTAAGAAATTTTACAAGTAGCATTAACATCTTTTAGCTTTATAAAAAGAAAAAAATTTTAAAAAAATTTACGGTTAATATATAAATCAAAATCGTTCATTAACATGTAGTAAATTATCTCTGAACTTTTTAACGTTACTTTTAAAAATTTATAAGTATTAGAAACTGATATGAACCAAAAGACATCAATCATATAATATACTTCAATGAAGATGTTGAAGAAAAAGTTGTCAAAATTATCAAAAGATGTTTCAATTCATGCCACATTGAAGAAGAATGGAGTTTGATGTTATAAATTTTGGGTGGGTTACAATTTAGGAGTATTATATTTTAAGACTTTTTATTTACTTGCTAATTATGGCCATAAAGTACTAATGTTACCCCTCTGCCTTTAATCATTTTTTTTGAAGCTATATAAAGCCTAGTATGTTGTATTTGTAAGCAGACTTGGAAAATGTAGTAAGAGAAGCATTTGTGCTCTTCCTTAACCAATGACTAAGTTTCTTTGCAATTCTATGTAGTTTAGGTTGCATGTAGAATAATTCAAGCTCGACATGATCAATCTTGCTTGTGGAGTGATTCGAATCTCAATCAAGTGTTCTTGTCTTGAGATATTTAATCAACAAGAATCATTCAAGTTAGACATGATCGATCTTGCTTGTGGAGTGATTCGAATCTCAAACAATGTTCTTGTCTTGAGATATTCGATCGTAATCCGAATCTTACTCCCTTTGTAGTGATTCCTTATCTTCTCAAAAACTCTTAAAAAAGTTTAGGGCATTAATTAAACTTTTGAAAACTCAAAACCATTTTCGAAATAAAGTATTAACAATACTTTTGAACTTTTTAAAAGTTTTTTTTTTAAAATTTAAAGATATTATTGAAACTTAGTGTGACGATAACACGAGATGGGTAGGTCTACCATTTCACTTTCACTTAGGCTCGAGAAAAGTCCTTAGGGGACTTTGTCGAGTTCCTTCTCCTATTCTCCAACCCCACCCCCCAAATGAAATTGTACGTGAGAGTTTTCTACATACAACTCGAATCATATTCTCAGATGTCTCGAAAAGCATCCTTTCTTGGGTCGTTAGGTTGGTTCACATGCGCACAAACGAGCACCGGCCGCAATAACATGGAACCTTGACCGATATAGTCAGACACTTGGCTACATTAGCACGCAAACTAAAATAATATTTGAAAATAATAATAATAATAAAATAATAATGAATAGAGGCGAACAATAAGGTAGCTATCTTAAACACTCTCGCTTGTTAGTTGTTTCTCATTCTCCAATTTCGTTGATTTCTCATCTTCATCTCTGCTCTCTTTCCATATGGCCGCCTGCTTTGCTCCGTCGCTCTCTGTATCTGGTAAATCTTTTCTTTTCTCTCTTAGATTTGCTGTTCAAGGATTTCATTTCCCTATCTATGCATATTCACTTGATTCTGCGTTTGTTTCGAGTGATCGAGTAGGTCGAACTTTTTCCTTAGTAATTATCGCCCGTAAGGTTGCTTTGAAAAGCTCTGGAAACGGATGAATTTAAGACAAAAGCAATTTCGTATTCAATCTGTGGAACTTTATTAGGACGTATTTTGCATTTCAGTTCCATGTAGATTGCTATTATAGACGTTTTCTTAATCTCGAGGAGGAGGTTTGTTGAATTCTAGGTCTCGGTTGGCTTTTGTAACTCGATCGTTTAAGATTTTTGTTCTGTTTATCTTTGCTTAGCTCGTTTCTTTTCACAAGGTAATCCATCTGTTCATCGCTCTTAATTCTTTTTTTTTTTTTTTTTCGTTTTTTTCGTACTTTCCTTCTGTGTTTAGGGGGATTGATCAAGGCCTCAGATCTCTCCTCAAAGTCCATTTCCTTTGGTCAAGCACCAAAACTCGCCATCCAGAGGAAGTGCTCGAGAACCAGCCACAAGTTATCAGTCCGTGCTGAGTACAAGTACGTGATGTAGTGTTATTCAAAGAACAAAGCTTATTAGCCTTAGTTTTTTAAATTTTGTTATTATTAAAGTCACGTAGGCTATATTTCAGCATGAAATGAAAACTTAGATGGATACGAGGGATTTGTCTTTTTAGTGACGGGCTTCTAAAGTTGCATGAATCTGAAATTTCAGACGTAATTGCCTTTTTGTTTGATTTTAGTTACTATAAATTCAAGTTAGTGGAGAGCGGTTGTAATACAAATCAAGTATGCTTACCAGAAAAGGAGGTGTTGGTGAGAGTAGGGATGAGCAGGCAGGAGATAGTATTAAATAAGAAAGAATGTAAATTTCGAAGATATGGTTAAAAGAAATGTAGTGTATTCAGGTCCTAGAACTCAAGGATACCGTTGTACAACTTATAGAACAGATTCTGTTCAAATAACGTCATAGTGTACTCAATTCTCAAAATCTAATTAGTATTTATAGCAAAGTTTTGTTTGGGCACAAGATTCGGGGGGACGAGGGCTTTGTAATGCACTCCTAGTAGATTTTTATCAATTTGTTTAGTGAGAATACAATTCCAATTGAATTCTACTGTATGACCTGAGGGATCCATCCCTAGTGAAGTATTGATTTATGAGGCAAAAACCATAGTTCTTTCCTTAGATTCTCCAGCTCAAGACCACCAATTCTTTTAATTTAAAGAAACTATATTGCGGTTGAAATGATGAATTCTATCCTCCTTTTGCCTACCAGAAGCCCAATAAAATTCCTTAAATTTCACCAAATGTGAACTACCCTTTCATGGGTTTTGGAAAGTGTAAATTGGAGTAAAATTCCTTTTTCTCCCTATTTACTAGCATTTTCCTTCGAGCATGCACGGCTTTATTTTGTTTAAGGGAGGAAACTGTACTTTATACTTAGAGATGGAAAGAACAGTAAGGAGAGAAGACAAGGCATCCTTCCTTGAGATGTTAGAAGGAGATTACCTGAAACTACTCCCAATTTAAAATATTTCATCTATTTATATGTATGTTAGGTTTTCAATTCTACAAATGAGTTTTAGTAATAATAAATTGTCTACTACACATAAAAATGATAGTTTATTTTATACATTTGTTTCTCTTGTAGTAGTTCTTTCCTCTGGGTACTTGAAACTTTATGATTTGGATGTTGTCTTGCCTGGTTTCCTTAGCTTCTAGTCCTTACTGTTCAATATGAATAGCAAAACTCTATTGATGAGAATTTCAGCAAGACAAGAACCTAATAAGACATCCTCAAGGCAAAGAAAAGAATTGCAAGAAAGAACTCAATGTATAGTGTGAATTATAATGAAAGGAGAAATGAGAATAATCGTCAAACCCAAAAAATTCAGGATCAAATGGTATGTCAATAGGTTAGGCTTTATGTATATTGACTTTGACGACAACTTTGTTGGATTGATATTCTAGCGCCAAAACATTAAAATCTTGATTTTACATTGTCATTTTAACGATATCAAAGTTCTTTGTAAATTCTCATGTTTCTCTCCTACGGTTCTAGATTATAATAGAAAGATAAAGTTCAGCGTAGCCTTAGATGATGATGCATTGTATGCCCCGTTTATAAGGTTTTATAAGCAAGTTTTAAAAGCTGCCCAATTGTATTTACTCCAGGAGTTTATTTCTTGTGAGGAAGTCTTCCTTTATTTTCTTCCTGGATGAAAGTGGGACTAATAATTACGAGTTTGATTTTTATTACAGTGATGGTGGTAGAAATGGAGGTGGGGAGTTTGTGGCTGGTTTTCTTCTTGGGGGTGCTGTATTTGGAACTTTAGCTTACATTTTTGCTCCGCAGGTGATTGAATGTTTTGCGCTCTCTTGAAATAAAGATTTTAATGTAATCATTTGGATTTGATATCACCATTGATGATCTGATTCAGTTTAATACCTCCTTGTGATATGCAAATTCAGAAGACTGATTATTTCTTTGCCCCCACATATGTTTCAATGTAGCGTTCAGTTACTCTCAACTTTTATAGGAAAATTATGCCATCCTCCTTCCGCAATATTCTTGACTATTTTCTTAAATCTTGTTGAGTGAGTCATATGGTTTCTCGTAGGTTCGAATATCTGTTTACTGCCTTTCTGATTGTATGCACGTAATACAGATCAGGAGATCTATACTAAATGAAGACGAGTATGGTTTTAGGAGGGCTAGACGTCCAATCTACTATGACGACGGTCTAGAGGTAACTACATTGACTTGTATCCTTTTCGTAGATTATTTATTTAATTTTTTTATGAAATTTAGTTTCCTTTATATATGTGTGTATGTATATATAATATCCAATGCTTGAACTCTGATAGGTGTGTTTATTTCGTATCTGAATTTCCAAAAAAATTAGTTACATCTGCACATCGTTTAGTTAATGATCTGTAAACGAGCAGGATGGAGTGCTATTTATTTTCTTCAATGGTTTGCTTTTCTTTTAAATCATCTCATGTTCGTCAAATAGGAATAAGCACCACTGAGTAAACTCCCCTTTATATGCACAATTCAAAATTAAGGTACATAATTGACTTTGTAATCGGTTAAATCCCAAAGTAATCGCCGGTCAGCCATACGGTGGTGAATTCGTTCCCGGGCCTTGTACACACCGCCCGTCACACTCTGGGAGCTGGCCATGCCCGAAGTCGTTACCTTAACTGCAAGGAGGAGGATGTCGAAGGCAGGGCTAGTGACTGGAGTGAAGTCGTAACAAGGTTAGCCGTACTGGAAGGTGCGGCTGGATCACCTCCTTTTCAGGAGAGCTAATGCTTGTTGAGTATTTTGGTTTGACACTGCACATAATTGACTTTGTAATCGGTTAAATCCTAATTACAAGTTTAGTTCTTAATTTTGAGATTTATGTGTATTTGAGCCTTAAACTTTCAAAAGATTTGTCAGAGATTTACTAGACGTAGAGTTGAAAGCTTCGAGATTTATTAGATATCGAGTTTGAAGCAAATTAGCTAGTTGCAAACTGGGTCCAACTTCTTTATTAGATGCTTAATATCTTAACAAAACATGATTTTCTGAAATGCAGAAAACCAGACAGACGTTGAATGAAAAAATAGGGCAATTGAATTCTGCCATTGACAATGTATCTTCACGTCTGAGAGGTGGCAACAAGACTCCAGCTGTGCCAGTTGAAGCGGATCCGGAGATAGAAGCTACCATGTAAACACAGTTTCTAGTTGCACAGGTTTGAAGTTTCTACTTCTTAGATACCATATATCCATGTGACAATATGCCACAATTTTTAATTGAAAGAATTTGGTATTGATCCAAGTTAAAATGGATCGTTATAGTTTTTTGGATAAGTTCCCGATCATACCTGGGTTGAGTTGAGTTCGAGTAATCTTTTGGATAAGTTTAAAATTTTCAGTTACTTAGGTTGATGGTTCGAATAACCCGAATAAAGTTTACAACTCAATTCAACATTTTATTCGGATTGTTTTATTTTTAAAAAAAATCTACTATGCACCATGTATCTTATATTAATAATTTAATTTCATTAAGTCCAAATATTAATGTTAACCCGTCACAAAAATATTTTTTTCTTTTATAGTAATTAAGTAGGATTGTAATCTTATTTTCAGATTTGGTCGGATGGACCCAAACAAAAAATGTCAAACGGCAAATTGAGTATAAAAATTCAACACAGTCAAAATCGAATATATATATAATATATATATAAAACTCAGCTCGAAGCATACAGATTTCAAGAACTTTATAGTTTGGGTTGGATGGATGGTTCGAGTGGTTCTACCATGTAGACTTTCGATAAACTGGTCAATTTCTAGGGAAGGGCCATCGCTTACTTTTACTAATCACTTCAGCATTCAGAAGTGACTCACGGACATTGAACACTATAGTACTTGTGGAAGTTTTAGGCTTCATTCTCCAATGGACTCTCTTATAAGCTACAAAATTAAATCTTCTCTTTGAGAGCTTAGTCATGGTGGTGTCTAACACGATTGACCGAGTTCAACGTCGAGTACCATAGATATCCATTTTGCCCTCTTGATATATTATGTGCAATGCTTCTTATGAATCATCCTATCATCTTTTCGAGTCCTATTTTTTTCGTAGGCTTCTAATTTCATTCATCAATAGAAAATTTTATGTATTTCTCTTTTTTTTTTTTTTTTTTTTTTTTTTTTTTTT
>NW_019268526.1:1189872-1227297 GCF_002738365.1 Cucurbita moschata | reverse complement strand
TTTTTTTTTTTTTTTTTTTTTTTTTTTTTTTTTTTTTTTTTTTTTAAAAATCTATAATTTAACCTTAAACTAAACGGGGTGATATTATCAATCTTCCCTCTTAAGAAAAACAATAAAATAATAATTTAATATTCTAATTTATAAATGTAAGGTAGTCAACTTAAATAACTTAGTAACTAAGGCATTTCTAATGCCTCATAGTTCCTATTATCATTTAAATAAATAAAAAAGAAAATAGATTTTTTTTTTTTTTAATTCAACAAAATGTGGTGAGATACTCGAACCTCTAACCTTTTGGTCAATTGTATATAATTCATGTCAGTTGATGTTCATATCGACAAACCACTCATAACCCAAACAACATATATTCAATATTAACGTATAGAATGTCCTGACCCATATTAAATTTATAAAACAATTTTTTAGTATAATATATATGGAAACAAGACTGCACCTCCAATTTTATCAAATTAATTCATATTTATTACGACTGAGTTACGATTGCTTTGAAAACGATCTCTAATTTAATAATATAATATGCATCGGTTCAAAAGTGAATGCCCCATTAATATTAAAAATCATTTTAAATTGAAATTATAATTATTTAATCTAAAGCTTTTACTTTTTAATTAGTTTAGATGGAGAAAACATCCTACCACCATACAAATAATTTTAATACTATTAAAAAAAACAACCATTTTAGTTCCTTAAAAATAAAATTAAAATTAAAAAAGAAATGTCAAAATAGTTAGATTTTAAAATATAAGGAGTAAAATAAACTAAATTTAATGACAATGGAATATTTAAACTTTTAATTTCTAATTATTTTCGTTTTTTTATAAACAAAAATTAAATTATTATTTTTATATTCATGTGAAGTAATCAATTACATAGCTTGATAGATACCCTCATCCTTTTATTTTTATTGTTGTTTTTTTTAATATTTTTGAACAATAAATAAATAAATAAATATATATATAACACCTGAATTAACTAGTGGCACTAAAAAAATAAAATCTAGAGACAAATAAACTCGAGTGGGTTCATAGGTGTGAGATCCCACCTCGGTTGGAGAGGAGAATAAAACATTCTTTATAAGGGTGTGGAAACCTATATGTAGTAGACGTGTTTCAAAACCTTGAGAAAAAGCCCGAAAGGGAAAGCGTAAAAAGAACAATATCTGAGGCTCAAAGAAGACAATATCTTCGAGCGATGAGCTTGAGCTGTTACATTTTAAATAACTTTTGTTAGTAGCCACAACCACGAGTCTGTCCAATTTCTTAAACAAGGTTGGATTTTTTTCAACGTCTACCAATTCTCAAATATCAGTGTCTCTCTCGCATCTTCAAAACCATTCATTACTCTATTGTTTGAACTTCGTATCTCTATTCCAACCGACCATTACAGTAGAGACTGAGAGTGTCATCACTCAAATCATCAAGTCATCATTCATTCAATTGACCAATGAAGTAGATATTAAGCGTATAGTTTGTTTGAATCAACGAGCGTCAACAACATTTTTTTTCTTCTGTTCCCAATCGTCGTCAAGACTTTAGCTTTTAGATCGACTCACGTTCAATTCCAACTTGATTCAAACTCGATCTAAAGTCAAAGTTTGACTAGCTTGTCCAGCTTGTCCCTAACCACTCATTTCTGAATTGAGTATGGATCACTTTCTCGAGAAGCGAGTTGCTCCCCTATAAGTCATCAGCCATATTTAATTCTTTATATTTTATATATTAAAAATAGTAGACTTATTAATATCTTTTTCTTAAATTTTATGTTTATAATTCATATACCATAGTTTTGATTAATAAAAACTTTCCATAGAGTTAAGAACTAATGAAGAAGTTGTAAGAAATTTTAAAAACAATAAAAATACTTAAATTCAATTATTTTAGTAACATCAATTAAAAGAATCTAAAAAATATTAAGAAGGTTTTTTCTTTTTTCTTTTTTCTTTTTCCTCCAATTTATTATCATACCTACTATGCTTAAATTCAGGGGAAATTAAAATTTTCCCTAATAAAGAGGGATAGATATTTGTTTCTGATCATTCCAAAACAAACAAAAAAAAATCATGATTCAAGAGAGAATTTGCTATCTAATATTCCATTTTCCAGACAATTTTCTCGGTATCCAAACAGGCGCATTCTCACCACTGACCGCGGAATACCGGAAGAACAGAGACCAAATCCTTCAGAAATTTACAATCATAATCTCATAAAAACCTAATTACGATTAGATTAAGCACTAAACCAAATCGCAAGCAACAGTACACACAGTAATTCGTCACACGAAGGGAAAAAAAATCCCCAAATTTGACAGGAAAAAGAAAAAAGAGAAAATCTCTAATCAGATGAAGAAAGAAATATACGAATATGATCAAGGAATGAGAGATGTTGAGGCCTATCTTTGCGCTTCACATAGCCTTTCGCCTCTTTCTCCGAGTACGAATTAATCACTCCGCCGCCGTCCTTCTTCTTCCCTTCCTTCCTCCACAACTCCATCGCGTAACTCGGATGCGCATAATACGCCTCCGCCACAACCACGCCGCCGACGCCGCCGTTCGCATCCACAACGTCGATTGGCAGGCGGACGTAGTGGCCGTTATTCAAACCTTCCAGTTCATCGGTTCGCGCGAGTCCTCTTTCCGTCACCGCATAAACCTCGCCTTCAACTCGGTAACCAGAACCGGGCGAGTTGATCAGAAACGGCACTCGGTACGGTCCGCAAACGAGCGGAAAGCTCTCCTTCGTCCGGTAACTTCCAACGAAAGAGGCGTCTCCGGTCCGCATCAGGTCCTGCAACAACGTATGGTTCCAGAATCCTCGCTTCAGAGTTCCATAGGTGAAGATCAAGGTCGTCGGAATCGTCTGATTGGCTTTGGCAACCATTTTTCTCTCACTTTTGGCTTAAGATCCTGATGACGCAGCCGGAGGAGGAAGAGAGAAGAAGGAGAATCTCCGATGAGATCAGCGGTTTGTTTGATTATCGAATCGCAAAGCTGTTTGGAATAAATGAAAATTGGAGAATAAGTTTCTATCCATCTACCCAAACGGAAGAGTCTCCGATTTATAATCAATTTTGTTCAATATTTTATTATTTTATTTATTTATTTATTTATTTATTATTATTATTATTATTTAAATGGTAAATATAAAATAGTTTTTCTTTTCCCCCTCAACTTTTTTTAATTTGTTAATTTTGTTAATTTTAATTTTAAACCGCAAATAAAAATCAGAGGTGAAAATAAATTTTACTATTTTAATTAATGAACTATATTATTTACATTAAATTAAATATTTAAAAACCTCCCCCTCCTCTCTCCATCTGGCCCAATTAAAATCACACATTTTAATTTTATTTTAAATATATATCTTTTTTTTTATTCCAAAATTCCCATTCATAATTAAAAGAATAAATAAATAATATATATATAGTTTTTAAAAAGAAGGGTATAATTAAAAAATTATATAATTTAACATTTAAACTAAAAGATCGTGAAATTCAAAGTAGAAAAAGGTGAGTGACGTCTTTTAGAAAGTCTACATTTGTGAGTTTAAAGCAGGTTTGACTGTGTCCTGTTTCTATACTCTATCAGTACACGTCATCAAATTCATCAATATTTCGATTTTTTTTTTTGTATGATATTTAATATCTTAAATTTTAAAAAGTAAAAAGAATATGTGAAATAAGTGAACAATATTAAATATTTGTCTGCAATATTAAATTCCTAAAGAAGAAAATAATTTTAGAAAAATAGGGAAAATAATAAATAAGATTTAAATTTATTATTATTATTATTATTATTTTGTAGGAATTCAAATAAATAAATAAAAGAAAGCCCCAGAAACTGGATTTAAAATAAAACAAAATACACATGCGTGTGGGGTCAGGTTTATTTCGCCTAATAAATCTCAAATTAAATTTTATATTTAACAAAAAAATAAAATAAAAAATTTACGAATTTAACCCTATTCAGTTATAAACTTATTTAAATTTTGTTTAATTTAAATAAATAAAACTTTTGTATTTTTGCTTCAATTACAATTATATATACATATTTTTGTAATTATTTTATTATTATTATTAATTGCTATGAGAACTTACCTCGGTTGGAAAGAGGAACGAAATATTGTTTGTTAAGAGTGTGTAAACTTCTAGCGATGGGCTGTCCAACTGGACCCAACCCGAAAGGATATGAACTAATATTTAACCAATTATTATCTAATAATGATTATTTTGGTTGAAAAAATTTACAAAACGAAAGATTTAAGTTGAATTAAAAAATTTCTCGACCCGATTCAACCTAACCTAACTCAACTCACGAACATGTTTATGTACAAAATTAAAAAATTTTAAAAAGGACAATAATGTAAAACTCAAAAATTAAAATCATTACAAATAAAGCCAAAATTGAACAGCTCATACAAAGAACAAAAGAAAAGAACAATGAAAATGATGTGCAAATTCAGACTCATTAACGTGTTGGATTTTTCTTTTAATCTGTGGACGGCTGAGATTTGTTGTGGCGTTTTATTTTCCCCTCAATTGTACGGAACTGTTGGCGTTTCATCTCCCTTCTCCACACGCTTCTTTCTTTATATAAACAATATAATTCCTATAATTTATTTAGTAGAAGTGTGCACGGGTACACTGGTTCGGTTGAGAATTTTTTTAACCTACCCCAAAATTTTCCAATACTCGAAACCCGAGCCTCTAATTTCGAGTTTGGTAGGTTGGATTGTTGGGTTGTGGCAGCGAGAGAAGGGCGTAAATATGCAACGTGATACAAGGCAAGGTGCATTTGATGCATCGATAAAATGCTTGTGATGCAAGGGTAAGGAACTACTAGGGGTGAGATACTAATACAACTTCTTTTTGACAATGGTGAGAGGGCGAGGAGCTGAGATTAGTTGTGATGTCCCATATTGGTTGGAGAAGCCCAAAGAGGACAATATCTGCTAGCGGTAGATTTAGGCCGTTACAAATGGTATCAGAGCCAGACACAAGATGATGTGGGCCCTGAAGGGGGGTGGATTTGGTGGCGGCCCCACGTCGATTGGAAGAAGGAAAAAGTGCTAGCGAGGACGCTGGGCCCCGAAGGGGGTGGATTGTGATGTCTCACATTGGTTGGAGAAGAGAACAAAACACTATTTATAAGGGTGTGGAAACCTTCTCTTAGAAGACGCGTTTTAAAGTCTTGAGGAGAAGCTCAAAATGGAAAGCCCAAAAAGGACAATATTTGCTAGCAGGGATCTGGGCCGTTACATTAGTACATGCATGCATAAGCTTTTCTACATTCTTTATTCATAACATCACTTAATGGGTGGGTGTGTGTCAAAAAACTCTTCACTACCACAGTGCAACATGACATCTCATACATGCTCATAATCGTAATATGAGATATCATCATACTATGCCATATATCATCATGCATCTCATGTCATCATATCATACTATGTCACATATCATAATGCATCTCATGTCATCATATTATAATGCATCATCATCATAACATATCATAACATCATAGCAAATCACATCATTATAATATATTATGTCATCATAGTATATCATATCAACATACATGATATGTGTAAGAGTCATTAGGCATGTGTCATCATATATAAGATAAGTCTTTCGACCGAGCCGATAATAGGGTCACTTACTTGGTTGGCGTAGGCCGAAACTACTAAAACCCATTGTGAAAAATTCTAATGTGAAAATTGACTCATCTAATTTTGCATAAAATAATTTAAATTTTACTTCAAAAATTTAAACAACCCTTAAACCCTCCCGAAGAGTTAAAACTAGTAAGAACGTATTTTACGAACGTACATATTTTTCCGACCATAATAGTATGATTCTCGGGTTCTCACCTCGATCCACTCTAGAATACTTAAGTAGGTTAGTTGTATTCGAGCTTTGTGTATGAATTTAAAAAAAATTAATAAATTTTAAAACGTGTAAATGCCTTATTAAATACTAAATTTTAGTTTGATGATTTTAAAAGTTAATATTTTATTTTGTGAAAAAGAAATATAAAACTTTTATATAATATAATAAAATTAATAGTGGTTATTATTGACCCAGCTGGGCATGCGCTTCCCAACAAAGCTGCTTGTCGTTTTATATATTAAAAATTAAGGAGATGGTGAAAGTGACAAAATTCTGAAAAGTTCGACATGTCGACTTTTTTGAACGCCAGTTAAGGCTTCAATAAACAATTTGTCCATATCTAAATTACCATTTTCACCATATAACCTAACCAAATTGCATTCTAGAATCACCAACACGACTACCCGAACCAAGATGAAACGGTTGATTAGATTTTCGTATGGTGTTGTTTTAGTTATTACACAAAGTCAACACGACTATCACTGTATATCGATCGACTCGAGTCACTTAAAGAGAATTTTTTACATTGTCTGCATTTATTATTAGCTATAAGAGCAGCATTCCCTCCCTCGAGAAAACAGGTTTCATATAGTTCTACCTTAGTTATTGCACAGAGTCAACACGACTAATAGTATATACCGATTGTTCAGTCTCGAGCCACTTAAAGAGAATTTTTCCTATTGCCTTCATTTATTATTACTATAAGAGCAGCATTTCCTCGACCAAAAACATAGGTTTTATACCGAGCTACCTTAGCTATTGCACAAAGTCAACACCACTTATCAGCATATACTGATTGTTTGAGTCTAAAGTCATTTAAGGAGAATTTTTCATACTGCCTATATTATTAATGGCTATAAAAGTAGCATTCCCTGGATCGAGAAGATATGTCCTTTACTAAATCCACTCGAGGCAAGATGAAATGGTTTTATTAGGGTTTGTACAGTGATTGCTTTGGCCCGTTACGTGTCATCGTCAGCCTGAGGTATGCTTCATTTTCCTCTCCAATCGATGTGGGATCTATCTAACAATCCACCCCCTTAGTGGCCCAGCATCCTCGCTGGTACACCACTCGGTGTCTAACTCTGATACCATTTGTAACAATTCAAACCCACCGCTAGCAAATATTATCTATTTTAGTCCGTTTACGTATTGAAACACATTATTACTAATAATAACAATGTTTGAAAAATGTGGGGTTTCATAAGAGAATTAAGTGGGCAAGCAAGGAGTAACATCATATTAAGTATAATTTCAACTTCAAAATATTATTTCTTTTTCTATGATATGTTACATTTATAGTGGTTTTTTTTATAAATTTTGCTAAAAAATATGTTAAAAGATTTCTCTTTTTCTTTTAAAATTGAAATTAGTTTATGTTAATTAAAAATATATTAAAATATAAGTGATTTATGTATCGACATTTTTTAGACTCAATCTAATTATTCGGGTTATAATTTTTTTTTATTATAAAATATTTGAGTTGGATTGATTTAAATTGTCGGGTTGATTTGGTTCGACCCAAGGGGTATTTTCGGAATATTAGAAATATTTAGTCTTCAAAATTTCCTCCAATTTATGAATCTTTTTGACTTGACTATTTTCACACTAAACAAGGCTTTAGCACTTGGCCCATTTTGAGGCCCATAATTTAAACCATTCCTCTTAAAATTATAATATTTATTATTTACTCGATAGGTTACCGAACATTCTTGTTCCAGGTCTTTTCAAAATTATCTCGAGCTACTTATTCTTTCTTCAAATGGGTCGGAACAATTCGATGAATTTAGTCAATAACTAGTACTCTTTCTTCCTTCCACTGATTTAGCCAACCATTTTGTGATGTCTCACATTAGTCGGAGAAGAGAACGAAACATGGAAACCTTCCCCTAGCATACGCGTTATTCTTGTTCCACGTCTTCTCGAAATTATCTTGAGCTACTTACACTCTCTCCAAATGGGTCGGAACAATTCGATGAATTTAGTTGATAACAACTACTCTTTCTTCCTTCAACTGATTTAGCTAGCCATTTTCTGATATCTCACATTAGTCGAAGAGGATAACGAAACATGGAAACCTTCCCCGAGCATATGCATTTTTAAGCCTTGAGCAGAAGCCCGAAATGGAAAGTACAAAGAGGACAATATTTGCTAGCAGTGGAGCTGAGCTATTACAAACGGCTCTACCATTGAGCTATTGAGAAACACCATACAGAACAATATTTGTTAGCAGTGAATTTGGGCTGTTACAAACTGCTCTACCACTTAGCTATTGAGAAACAGCATAAGTGAAAAGCTCATTTTCTAGTACTGTTGTACAATGTTCTTGCCTTTGGTAACCTTTCATGAAACAACATTCAAAACTACATTTTAAAATTTGATGATTTATTCTGATATGAAACAAAAATTTGAATGGTCAGAGTTATTTAAGTCCATGTTTTAATTAATTTCTACTCCAAAAATAACTTTGAAACTTCCATTGAAACTTTTGGAGAAAAAAAATATTAGCCGGGTTTGGTTCGGGGTCGGAGTGAGGTTCGGGTATGGATGGAGTTGAGAGCAAGAAGATAGGCAGATTCCGCAGCACCAACCAAAGCAGAGATCCATTTTTCTCCATAGCCCTACCTTTTCCTCTTCTCCATATTCTCTCTGTCACTTTCCCGAGAAAATTCCACAAACACGAAAGCGATCCAAGAGGGGAAAACAAAATCAAAAACCAAAAAGCATCTTCCTATCTTCAATTCGCCAACAGCCGCGCACTCCAGCCGCCCCTAGATGTGATCGATCACACAAATCTCCGCCGCAATCGCAACAATCATGGTAAGAATTCGATCCAAATCGGAACACCTCCATTGCCGAATCGGTTACCTAATTCTCCTATCGATCGATTGATCGATCGCGCTCTTTTTCCTGAAATTTCTTCCGATTTTGCGTTGAATTAGGTCAAAATCGGAGAAATCGACCAGAAAGAGGAAGAACAAGAAGAAGAAGAGGAAGAAGATGAAGTTGAATGGCCGCCATGGCTGGAACCTCTGCTGAGCACGAGCTTCTTCGTTCAATGCAAGCAGCACGCGGATTCGCACAAAAGTGAATGCAATATGTATTGCTTGGATTGCATGAACGGAGCTCTCTGTTCGCTCTGTCTTGATTCGCATCGAGATCACAGAGCCATTCAGGTATGCTCTGTTCTTTGAGATTCTTTGATCGGATTCTTTCGCTTTCGTGTTGCGAAGAATTTCTTCAATTATTGAATTTTCTTTTTTTAATTTTGATTTTTTGGAAAATATTTAATTGAAGCCTACGTGGAAATTACTGTTTGTTACCTACTAACAGCAACAAGATGTCAAATCATAACTATATTAACTGTGAAAGTCTCTCTTTATCTTTATTTTATTATTTTATTATTTTCTCTTTCTTTTTTCAATCAAGAGGTTGTTGCTAAATTTTGAAAAGTTACTTCTCTGTTTTCAGGTAAAGGTAAAAAAGTAAAAAGTAAAAAGTAAAAAATAATTTGTATCAATTAATATTTAAATCCGAGTCTTTTCCCTACCACATATTTCAATCTCTATTTAAAAATTTTAATGTATTTTCGTGAATGTTTTTTTTTATATATTTTTTGAAAGAATATTTTTAATAAATAATTTTTATCTTTTAATATAATTTCAATAAAAAATTATATATATATATATATATATATATATATAACTTTGGCTCTCGACTCAGTTTAGTTAATATATTGTTTTCTCCTCCATTTTTTCAACTTGGGTGAGTTTCTCGACTCGTGAATTAAATGAACGTTTCTAGTTAAAAATTATTGTATTTTTGGGTAATGGAATACAGATAAGGAGATCGTCGTACCATGATGTGATAAGAGTATGCGAGATACAGAAATATGTGGACATAACAGGAGTCCAAACTTACATCATAAATAGTGCGAGGATCGTGTTCTTGAACGAGCGCCCTCAGACACGTCCTTCGAAAGCTCTCACTAACATCTGCCTTGTTTGCCACCGTTCCCTTCTTCATTCCTTCCATTTCTGCTCTCTTGGCTGCAAGGTTTTTCTTTCCACCTTTTTTTTTTCTTTTTAATTATTCATTTCTATGCTCTTCTCTCCTTTTGAAAATGTTTTTCAAAAATCTTAAAAAAGAAAAATCGCGAGTAAATATCTTCTTATTTTGTTTATATTTTGATTTGGGGACGGGTATGATCTATGAACTTTTACAAAGATTATGAAGAATTGCTTTGCACATAAATTGAAACGTGAAGGTGTTTTGAGTAGAGTCGAGTTATTAAATTTGTAGCGGTTAATATCATGACTTGTAGATCGACATTTTCGTTTTTATGAATTTTTCATTTTTTTATAAATAATATTGTGAATTTATATTTTATAAATACAGCTAATTGGGACGTCGAGAAATTTTGAGAAAAAGGAGAAAGTGATGGAAAACGAAAGCTCGGACACCGCCACGAGCAACAGAAGAAGGCTTAGAAGCAAAATCCAAAGCTTCTCGCCGGCGACGCCACCACCCACGGCGGCGGCGACTCACAAAGCTGGCAAGAGAAGGAAGGGAACGCCACATCGATCCCCAATGGGAGGACTTCTCTTAGAATTTTAAATATTTATTATAATTATGAAAAGACGAAAATACCCTTACAACCACCACCGACGCATAAGCCCAAATTATTACTATTTTTTGCAGCATCTGAGCCTTTGGCCAGCGGTTAACGGAGGCCGTTGCTGTAAAAGTCACATCTCTGTTATATATATAGTGCATAAGAAATGTATTTTCTTGTAATTTAATAAAAAAAAAATAATAATCATTATATGTAGTTGTTTGAGCTAGTAGATTTGGTGAAGTCTAGTCACCATCGTCATTAGGGCTAGCATGACTTTTAAGATGAAACTCGATCTAATTTCAAATCTCGGACCTATGATACTGATTGGTTGACCCGATTTCAAATGGTCAAACTTACCTTCAACCTTTAAAGTTAATCATTAAATCAAAGTTTGGAAATGGATTGACTCATTAGTCGGCCCAATTTTTAAAATGGTAATCCACATCCAGACTGCAACAATCAACTTTGACTTTGGGCCGAACTTGGATTGATCTTGAACTTTGGACTCGTTGATGAGCCCGACAAATGAATTTGAATTAAATTGTGAAAATAATTTCACTTTTTTATTTTTCCCACTTGATCGTGGAAATAATTATAAAAATAGTTGAAATGATCATATCTATACATGGTCATCATATCTGTACATCCTAAGATAATCTATGATTTCATAGTTTGTTACAATGTAGTCCTAATTATACACATCTATAAATACATGAGGTCGTGACCCATATAGGGTACTGTGTCATTCAACCTAACATGATCAACCATAGCTGATTTCACGTGATACAATATAATTTAATTTGGATTAGAAAGGTAATTATTTTGTATACTTTATTATTTTCATTTTAATTATTTGTAATATCAAATTCATACAAATATTTTTCTACCCTTTTCTGATTGAAAATTTGTCAAGTTAAAGTCAACCTACTTAGTAACAAGGATGATGCATTGTCTATTTCTCGTTATCGCTCAAGAGCCAAAACGAACATGCATGCTGCCTATTATACTGGACCTTCAACTAAGTATTCTACCCTTATTGAATCGAAACCAATCACCCCGCTATAATAATAGGAGAAAGGAAAACGCTCGAACAGTTAAGAGGCCGCCGACCAACAACTTCCATCCACAGAGAGATTCATTCTTTGTATCTGGTCCAATTTCACACTGTCTTCTTTAGTAATTTTTTCATACTCAGTTCAATTCAATGCTTCCATAAAAAGAATAATTTAAGAATATATCTTCTAATGACGTGAGAAATATTAATAAGATATTAATAAAAAAAGAAAAAATGGGTTATATTTGATTTGTGCACAGAAATTTGAGGAACATCGAATTTGTGTAACATCGAAATGGAAAAACAGAGGGAGAAGGCTAAATCTGAAGAAATGGAGAAGCTCTGCCGAAGATGTAATCGGTCCTATCTTCCATCCTCCAATTCATCTTCTTCATGCCGTTTCCATCCTTCGTTTTTCGTCTGTCGCCGCCATGACGACCAGAAGAGGTAACCTAGAATCTTCCCCATCATTCATCCACTATTGAATCATACTCGTTCCTCCTTGGGAACCCTTTCAATTGCTCTTGCTTGAGTTTTTGAGTCATTCTCCTTGCTTTTTTGAAGTGATTAACTGAATCTTAGTGTTGAAATAAGTCATTACTGGCAGGGAGAGATTTTGAAGCCAGTGGGTTATAACTACAATCGGGCATTTTTGCTTTTGAATCTTATGGTTTTAGTGTAGTTATTGTACTTGGTGATTGTTAAGTTTAGTTTTGGTGTAATGATTGTTTGGATCTTTTGGCAGAAAAAAAAGAAAAAAAAAAAAAGAGAGGAGAAGTAATTGGCTTTTGGCGCTAGGATTAACGGGATAGATGATTTCAAGTTCTGTATGATACGAGATAAAGGAATTTATGTTTGCACCATAGTTTGCATTAGAGCTTTACAGTTTAATAAACAAATTATGATCTTTTTATCCTCTCTCTCTCTATTGAAGGGATGTGATCTTAAATCTTGAATTTGTATCTAAAACCATTCTTTATGTAGCTGCTGATCTGCAATTGGCTGTGTGACTGAAATGCTGCTTTCTTTTGTTTCGTTTCCATAATTTAAGAGCTTACCACATGATCATTTACATCTGAATAATTTCAAATGGTGCAAAACATCACTTTATCCAGTTAAACCATAGGATACAAGAATAAGAGAAACTGTTTCATTTCCATGTTTGAATGTTGATATTGTAAACTCTGCTTCTGGATTCATGAAATTTTCTGTGCTGTTTCTAAGATTGAAGTCATTGCAATTCCTCCATGTAAAACGCAGTATAATACAGAGGGAATATAAAACGCCCTCCAGAAGCCTCCTAGTAGCTCATGGTTCCAACTACAATATTGATAGTCGGGGAGTATTTGCAACAAATGTTAGAAAGCAAGCCAGGTGCAATCCGTAAAGCAAACCCCTTCTGAACGATATCGAGTAAATGCTCACTCGGAAGGGGTTTGTTTTACCGATTCCACGTGGGCTCGCTTTCTAAATTTGTTGCTATTACTTCCCCACATGATTGTAGAAAATACTCCCCAATTATTGATCTTGCTCGTTGGCTTTGTATAGTCTTTGAGTACCTGATTATTGGGGAAGTTCTTCTGTTAAGTAACTCAAGAAAGGGTCGCCCCTCTATTGTGGACCTATGATTTGGGGAAGAAACTGCGAAGTGTAAGATTTCTTAGCTTAGGGTCAATCCAGAATTTTGTAGATTCTCCATTTCCTTCCCCGCACCTTATTTTTGTGACAAAATATCCTTGCACTTGACATTCCATACTAGGGGCTCCTTGTAGAAAGAACGTCTGGCTTTATACCAATTCAAGGCTAAGAAAAGAAAACAAATCTTCTCTCTTTAAATTTTCTGATTCTACTTCACATTTTTCACTTGTCTGCTTCATTTTCTCTCCTGCATTACGTGGAAGTTTGAATAAATTTGACAAACATGTCTATACATCAAGCTTTGTAGTTAAGCTCAACTTCATTAGGTAGAATTATTTCCCTGCATTCTTTGCCTCAAACTATTGAACAAAATAAAATCCAAATTTTTGATGTTGACCTATCGGTTAACACAAACGTTGAGAATAGTCCAATATTCGAGCAATGCAGGAAAGCATTGTAGATTGATATCCCTGCACTGTCACATGGCCTATCTTTGTGGAAGGGCACATGGAATTGTTTCCCTGCTCAGCAGAATATTATTTACATCGATTTTGCAATAAGTGTCACTCCCTAGGAAAGATGTAGACTGCCTTTCTCCCCTCAAAATCATAACCTGCCAAATGTTCTTATGAGATAGGAAAGAAGAATGCAGAGGTAAGATCGAGTACAAAATATTCAAAAGCATCATCTTCCAGTTAGTTTTATCTAAAGTGAACCCTCTCTATGGTACTCTATGGTAATCTTTTAAAAGGTAGAAAAAAAAAGAAATGGAAAAAATTAGTGGTAAAAATCAATTCATACCCCTAAAGTGTTGGGGCTGTATCACTTTAAACCCTAAACTAGTAATTGTATAAATCAAATCCTAGCCTTTCAGTAGTAAGTTAATTTAGACCGGGTTAGGATTCCATTTTAAAACCATTTTAACACGTGCATAAATGTCTTCTTTAAATGCCTGAATTAACGTAGTATTAGAAAAGTACGTTGCAATTAAATGAATAGTAGTAGTTTTCATTAGCATGAGTAATTTTTTATTTTCTCCCCTTCCTCTATTTTTCTTGACTTACTCAAGAAAAATCATGTCATAATTTTTTTTTTTGTTAATTTGGTAGAATTTTGGGAGAAAATAATTTTATTAGGTGATTTCAAAGTTCATTTTAAATGTACGTGGAAATAGTTATCATTCACTAACAGAGGGTCTAGATTGATTTACGCATGAAAGTTTAGAGTTTAAATTGATACCATTATTAATTTAAAGTTTTAATTGATACAAACTCAAAGTTTAGGCTTATAAATTGGTTTTTGTCCTAAAAAATTATGATGAAGTTTATGCCAGCAGAACTAATAAAATTTTCTATCGAGTTTGAAGAAAATGTAAAATTTTGTCATTAAATACGGTTGAAAATGGAGATGAAACAATAGCCAGTGAATTGAAAGGAGCTTCACTACACTAATTGCCCTCCAAGAGCACTGCTACTGAACATTTGATGACATTGGAGAAATAGGAAACACTTAAAGAAATTTATTTCCAAGGGTGTCTACAATACCCTCTGATTGCCGAAAAAGAACTGTATTCATTGTTGTGTAATTCACGCTTGCTTTCCATGGTTGAATTCAATTGCACAAGTTTTATTTCCCATATATGCAACTTCATGTATCATATTGAATATTT
Organism: Cucurbita moschata; assembly: GCF_002738365.1. NCBI lineage: Eukaryota > Viridiplantae > Streptophyta > Magnoliopsida > Cucurbitales > Cucurbitaceae > Cucurbita > Cucurbita moschata. The sequence goes on along the minus strand of NW_019268526.1, from coordinate 1,212,414 downwards.
ATGTCAACTGGATGGCTCCGGAAGTGGGGGAAGTTCCTCATGCCAACAACCATAAACGTGAGCCACTTGGACGAATCATCCACAAGTTGAGGAACATTGTAAGAAGAGGGAAGGGGCTTTTACATTATATGTTTTTGTTTCAAATTACTTGTGCTTTTATCCACTTATCTTTACTAAGTGATGTTAATAGTTAATGCGATCCAATAGATGGTTATTACGTAGTGATCGCTAGACACTTTGAAGTTCTGTAACCAAGCTTAATCATACTTGTGACAATACGGAGTGGTGGTGATGGAAATCACCACATGATTGGCTTGCATTGGTTTTGAGTTCTAGGATAACACTGAATTTGATGGAATGATGGATATTATGTCACCTGAATGTTCATGTCTGGTGTGAAATTAACTTTTATTTAGTTAAAAGTCAAAAGTTGTTTGAAAAACCCATCAAACTAATTGTAGTTGAAATAACTCGATGATTCTGTTTGATAACCCATTAAACTAAGAAGCACTTGGACAAATGTGATTAGATCTGGCTCAAGTTTTGGAAAGTTGTCTCAATGCCCTTTCATTTGGGTTCTTTTTTGTTTGTCTGTCTGTCTGGCTGGCTTGATTAAAATTAAGTATCAATTTTATGATCCATTCCAGTTTGTAAAGGGGTTAAGCCAGGTCAATTGATTGTTGCTCATGACAAGGTAAGGAAATTCCTACTTTGCCCGCACTTTGTTCTCAGACTATTCCCGGTAGAATAAAGTCTCTGTAGTCCTGAGTACGTGGATACTCATTCTAAATCACATGGGAGTCTGTAGTTTGGTTACCGGCCATCTCACTTTTGCCCCCACTCTAATTTTCCCGTCTCTACCAGAAACTGTGCAAGGGAAGTGTTTGAGTTCCCTTGACGAGACAGACGAAGTGTGGGGCTGTGCATCCGATGCTCCGGTTTAACTTGCTAGCCTAACCACGTCTCGAGTTTTGTTTAGTCTCGAAAAAAAAAATGATTAAAGATGTGGGTACATTAGAGATTAAAAGGTCCCCGAAAAAAATATTTGATGTAGTAGTGGACTGGAGTGGTGTGGGATGCGTCCACAAGTGACACTTCTGTCCTAGTTTGTCTTTTACTCCTCGTCTCTTCTTTCTCTTCTGGGTTGGCAGATCGTGCAAGTTCGAAATCATATTTATGCATGTATTTTCAATTTAAACATACTTCAGCTGATTAAATCGTATGTTTTGGTCTAGAGATTTAAATCTCGCAGCTACATATGTTGTTGAAGTCAAAATACTTGGGCACACATATATATTCTCTGGAATATATATTAAAAAAAAAAAACTGCATTGATATTGATAAGGAATTACACTGTAACAAGCGTTGAATGAATGATCTTCTTTTTTCCTATTGAATCTGCTCTCTTGATTTGGCAGTCTGATATTTTCAGTTGATTGATTCAAGGTACTATGAATTGGGACCCAACGACCCGCCTTATGCAGCCAAATTCTACGACTGCTGTGGGGCTGAGGACGCCGAGGCGTCAGGCTGCACCACCAGCTTCCATGTTTCTTATGATGAATGATCATAACAACAATATCTGAAGCTCTTTTTCACTCAGGTCTTGTGCTTCGCACATTCTGTAGATATAATCTCACCACATCATCTGCCAAACAAGGTTCATCTCATCCCTTTTATGATTAAAGCTTCTGAATCACTTTGAGTTCTGTGTTGTGTTTGTAGAGAAGACTCAATGAAACATAACATGATTAGTTTCTGAAGAATGAGTTCAGACAAAGTTACTGTAGTTTTTCATTAGAAAACTATTTCTTGTAAAAAGTTGTTTTTGGTTTCATTTATTTTGTCTTACAGTGGCTGTAAAGTGTGTTCTGATTCTGGGACAGATAAGATTATGTCCGTTTCTCTTGGGACCTTAGGGAGAGATTAGAGAGAGAGAGTAAAAACAAATGGGTGGTGAGGGATTCACGTGTAGGGTTGAACATTATGGTAATGAACTGCAGAAAGATACGGTGGTTGCAGACTACAGAGTCTTCAAATATTGTCTCTATAGGCTTTCTCTTTCGAGTTTTCTCCCAAGGTTTTAAAATGTGTCTACTACATAGAGGTTTCCACACTTTTACAAAAAAATGTTTAATTCTCATCTCCAACCGATGTGAGATCTCACAATTCACCTCCTTTGGGAACCCAGAAAAAATGTTGCCTGGTGTCTAGCTCTGATACCATTTATAACAGCGCGTTAACCAACTATTAGTAGATATTGTCCTCTTTGAATTTTTCCTTCAAAGACTTTCCCTCAAGCTTTTAAAACACCTCTAAAACCGTGAGACCGATAGTAATGCGTAACGGGTAAAAGTGGATAATATCTGTTAGCAGTTAATTTGGGTTGTTACAATGACATTGCAAGTTACAACACAACGGGTTGTTCTTTATGCAGACTTTCCTATCCATGTTTCTAAAAGCAAACTTGTAGTTTATCGTTAAGCTCAAAGATTTCTTTATTGAAATTTGATAGGTGGTTTATCGTCCTCGCTGGCACCACCACCAGTGTGTGGCTCTGATACCATTTGTAATTGTCCAAGTTCACCATTGGCAGAATTTGTCCTCTTTGGATTTTCTCTTTCGGACTTCTCTTCAAGATTTTAAACGTCTGTTAGGGAGAAATTTCAATACTCTTATAAGAAATGTTTCGTTAATCTCTCTAACGATGTTGGATCTTTGTTTTTTTGGTTTATTACTTCAAACTTGGGTGGAAAGAGAGGGAAAAAGTTGTTGAAGTAGGGTGTGTTTGGCTGACACAAGAATATGAACAACAAACAGTGAACAAAAAAAGTAAGAGGAAGAAACACATGTTCCCATGCCCATTGGGTATCTGAATAAATGCTCTGTCTCTTTGCTCCTTTCCAAACATTTGTCTTCCTTTTTTAAATGACTTGGCTTTTTTGACCTCTTCAAAACTCAAATCATCTCTTTAACAAAAACATTCTTATCCATCTCTTCTCTCACTTGGTCGTTCTTCGTTAGGAATTAGAACCCTTCACAATCGTATGATATTATTCACTTTAAACATAAGCTTTCATGACTTTGTTTTGAGCTTCCTCAGAAAGTTTTATACCAATGGAAATGTATTCTTTACTTATAAATTCATGATCATTCCCTAAATTAGCCAACGTGGGACTCTCTCCCAACAATCCTCAACACTCTCAAGTTTCAAATTTAAATCATTTCGAGTTTTAAGCACACTAAAAGTTAAGATCTTTTGATGCGAGCTCAAAGTTATGGCTTCTCAAAGTTTAAATTTGAAGCATTCGGTTGAAGAAGTGTCTGAAGGAAATTTTGTTCAATTGTTGTCGGGCTAGTGGAGACAGAGTAATCGATTCGTAGAGTCAAACTAGGTGAAGAACTATCATGACATCATTTCAAAACTCGTCGAAGTTAAGATACGATTTTCTTTAAGGTTTTAAATGGCTTAATGTTTAGAATTATTAACGAGTTATGTCTTAGTCTCGTCGAGATCCCAAAATATTCTTATAAGAATTTTCTTTTCGAAAAATTGTATTTATAAGTCGATAGTTGAGAGACAATTATATTTATTTGATGAGAAAGTGATAAAGAACTTAATCATCAACCTAATTCATGTGCTTTGATTCTAATAAAGTTGTATAAGATGGTTCTTAATTGGCAATTAAGATAGTGGATTAATGAAAAAAATCATTGTTGGTATGATATAGTGGGATGACACAAGTCGTTGTCATTACAATATATAATGGAATCACAAAAGCATTGTCATTATCAAGATAATATATGTACAACTCCATTTCATTTGTCCTATTAATCAATGTATTATTGCATCATTACAATCATCATTCAATTCGATCTTTCTATTTTTTTTTTAGTATGACGGTTGAGAATTTGAGCTTCTAATAAAAGAAAGGCATTCTCGTGTTTCAACCTCATTAGACTAGTTGTGAGACACTATATATTGAAAGTTTCTACGATGAGCAAGTGAATGGGGTTGGTGCTTTGTGTCATAATCATATTATGAAGAGAGTAGGTTGTGACTTCTACGTCGCTAAGCAAGTGAATGGGGTTGGTGCTTTGTGTCATAACGATACTATGAAGAGAGTAGGGTGTGACTTCCACGTCGAGATGAGCAAAGCAGCGACCCTCAAGTGGAGTTCATTTGGCCAATCAAGGGCCAAGACATATGAGTGTCATGATGCGACCGAGGAGGATGGTGCATCATCCAATATAACGAGTAGACAAGAGTGTCAAAGATAGGGTTGTTGAAGGGCTGAGTAGGGCCTCAGATCTTAATCTCAAAAGTTGGGGTTTTTAAGGAAATTTGGGCATGCGATTCTAGAGTTAAGTCCGTCCATATGAAATATGAAAGTTTACAAAATTTGGTGTCAATTGGACATGGGACAGACGCTCCACGACACTGTATGACTATTCGCCAAAATCTTGTATGGAAATGCCTCAAAATGTAGCTTAGGGGGAGGCATGATGTCAGCTATCTACCACCCTTGACCTTGTGACCTAAGCGAACTACCCTGTGGCACATGTGTGTGTCAAAGTGAGGGCGAGTGTTGCAAGATGAGTTTCTCAGGCAATTTCCTTTAAAATAGATTTTTCAAGGACAGTGTTAAACAGCATGGTGTGCCACATTGCACCCTAGCCCATGGATCGAAGATTGGATTGTACACCCACTATCGGTATGAAATTCGTAAATGATATGCTACGAACACGGGAGGATCCCATGCCTTGATAAAACTCAACATACGGATGTTTGTGATGTCTCAATATTATATACGATACGTGAGCCCATTCTCGATAGACATGATCAAGCGAGCTATGATGGCCAACGACACCCTGCGACTTGGGTTGGCATCAAAACATATGGACCATGTTAATTAGGAACCTAAATGATGTTGAGATGCGACGTTACATTAAGAGACCTTAGCCCCGAGTAGAGGCAAGGTTGAGCCAAATGACTTGGTCTAGTGTAGAGGCAAGTCGGTTAGATCGCAGAAGATTGAACATGTACGCACAGCCAGCGTGTGTACCCATACAAGCTTGGATTCTACAAAAAAAAATTTATGTTCAATTGGCGAAGACAAAATTCATCTATGGTTCGACGAATCCACAAAGACAGACGAAAATATATATGGGGCTTGAGTTCCCCTCAAGACTGATCGTAAGCGTGTCAAGATCACAACGCCACACGATTGAAAATGTACGACTGTGACACATAGCGAATGAAACAGTTCATCAAAAGATTTAAAGGATAAATGTAAAGGTAGAACTCCGAACCCTAACCCTAACCCTAATAATATGATATTCCAATCAATTTGCCAACTAATTCTACAAGAAACACCTAATGTTTTTTTTGTTTGTTACCACTTCCCACTCACCTTCCTACCCATTTCTTTATTAACTAATTTAAATAATAAAAAATAATTTTCTATTGTCTTTCTCAATCATTCAATATATATATATATAAACTATATTATATAAAAATAAATTAGAAGAATGGAAATTTCAACTATTAAATTAAAAAGTACAATTTTTTTTTGGAAAAATAAAAATAAAAATAAAAATATTTTTTTATTTTACTTATATGGCATCATAATCTTTTATCTTCCTTTAAAAAAACATAATTATTATTATAAGCTATTTTAAAAATTATTTTCTAAATTGGAAATTTACATTAAAATAAGAGATATGAAATTAGGGAAATTAGGGAAATTATTGTATAGAATTAAATGTTTAAATAAAGGAAAAAAAATTAAAGTTGGATATATTTTCTAACTGTTAAGAAATAATAAATAAATTTCTTAATATAAAGTATATTTTTTTAATAAATGTACAAAAAAAAAAAAGTCCCCTGAATTTTTTCCCTTTAATTACACTTTAATTTTTTAAAAAATATATATATTATATATATATATTCTCATTTTTCATTAATTTTGATTAAAAAGGAGAAAAAATGGGGATCATAGGTCCAACTGTGTCCAATGAAAATGAAACACGTGGACATCTTAAAATAAACGGGCACGATGTATAAAGATTGAAAATGAAAGGGCATCTGACATAAATAACAATTTGTCTGATACACAAAAAGAATATATAATATATATTTTTAAAAAAAAAAGTTTATTTTTATTACGAAAATGCCACACTCATGGATCCTTTGGCCCCTCAAATAGATTTTGAGAGGTTTAAAAGTGATTGCCAAATAATAATAATAATAAATAAATGATTATGAACGAGTTTAGCAAAATCATTATATCTAAACCGAACTATTTAATAATTAAAGATGTTCATTTAGTTTAGGGTTAGGATTAGGGGTAGAGCTACACGAGAACCTACCTCGAATAGAATAGAAAATCTCGGTTTAAGTGGAGAATGAGGAGGGAGTAGAGAGAGATTTTTCCTTGTTCGTTAAATGCAGTCGAGAACAGGGACTCTATGCTGTAATATTAATATTTGAATTTTTAGAAATTATGTTTTTTATATTTTTTAAATTATATTGAAAATTTAAATTATTCACTAAAAAATTAATTTAAATTAATATTTTGTATAATATATATTACCCCTAAATCCATTAAGATATTAATTTTAGGTGTAAATTTAATATTAAAATTAAATAGGAGGAAAAAAATTGAGTTGAAAAATATTTTAAGGATAAAAGAAATATAACCTTTTAAGAAAATAAAGACAAAATTTTGAATTAAATAAGGAAGTTTTGATTATTAAAAACAGCTGGGCAGTTGACCAAATTATATTGTTATTTATTTATTTATTTTTAAATGATAATAAATAGGGTTTGTTAGATTAAAGAAAATTCGCTTCGACTCCTAATTCGAATCACTCTACAAGATAATTTGATTAATACCATTTGAATGACTCTAACGTAAAAATTTTATATAAAAATATAAAGCAATAACGTGAATAAAAGTCTGACTTATCTAATGGGTCGACTAACTATCTGACACAAAATTTCATAAATTTATTAAACATAAAATCGAAAGACGTAAAAATTCATATTGAAATCAAAGGACCCATTAAACGTTTTTTAAAAAAGATAATTTATCTGATACGAATTTGGAAGCTCGAAGACTAAATTTGTAATTGAACTATAAAACGTAAAAAAAATACGAACAAAAAACCTCGAAGAATGATTCTTTTGTCTTTTTAATTCAAGATCGAACTGTCGATTTTTGAAATAGATGTCTTATCTATTAATCTGTACTCGAATCGACCATTTCTGAAAGATTGCCGTAAAGAAGTATCTAGACAAATATATTCTTTTAATTTTTAATGAACTTCGTTTGATGAGATGGGAGATTGACTTTGATAAGCTTTAATAAGAAAATTTTCCAAGCATTAAAATGGTTTTTTTTTTTCTCAAATAATTTAAATAATCATTAATTATATATCTTACTAAAATTTTATTTTTGTCTCAATAGTCGTTAGTTTAATCTTTAAAAAATGTAATATTTATATGATTTTTCAAACTCAATAATTACCCTTTAGAAAAAGTATTAAAATAATAATAATACTAAATAAATAAATTAAATTAAATTAATTAAAAATATCCTTCCACTTTTAAAAGCTTTAATTTACCATTGAATTAAAAAAAATTAATAAAATAATCGTTAATTTTAAATAGAAATGGCTGATACTTTATTTCAAAATATCCTTAAAATTTTAAAATATTTAAAATATTACATTTTAACTTTTTTTTTTTTCAAAAATTCTATTAATGCCCTTACCATTTTTTAAAAATTTCAAAAAATATCCTTATATTTTTTTAAAAAATTTAAAAATATATAAAAAGAAAATATTTGTATTACATTTAAAAAAATAATCATAAACTTTGAAAAATAATATTTAAAAATTTAAAAATAATATATGAGATGAGAATAAACAGGTTTTAAAGATTTTTTTTATAAAGATAAAATATATTAATTTCATTTTTAAAATTTCACGAGTATTTTTTCAAATAAAAATAGTCCTTGTTCTTACCGAAAAACTACTGGTAACAATTTTTAAAAAAATTTAAAAATCTATGAATATTTTTATTAATGGAGAAAAAAAAAACCACTAAAATTAATGATAGATAAGAAGTGGGTAACTTTTAGAATCCAATTTACCCATTAAAAAAAAAAAAGTTGAAAAAGATGGAAGAAGAAGAACATTGAAGCAAAAGTTTTATTTTTTACAGTTCCCAAAAAAAAAAAAAAAAAAATCGAAAATTTAATGTTTTTGAAAAGGGGAGAAATGAAATTGAAAATCTGATGGGGTGAGGGTTCAGATGTTGGGGTTTGGGTTTGAGGCCTAAAAAGAAAGGTCTTCCATTCCTCAAATGGCCTCTGGAATAAAGCAGCCATGGTTGTTGTAGCTTTACCTGCTGAGAACAGAGAGAGACCAGCAGGCCCATTTTGGTCATTTTCTAGAGAGAGAAAGAAGAGAGAGAGAAAGAAGAGCACCTACAATCTTCATTGTTGAGTTGTAATCCCTGGTGTGGGTTTGCCAATTTGAGGGACACCAAAACCAACCCAAATTATTTCACTTTCTCTTCTTCTTTCTCTTTCTTTCTTCTTATGAACCCATTTTTTCCTTTACCTTCTTCTTCCTTCTTGGCTTTCCTTCTTTGTCTCTAACAACAACTCAGAATCTCTGAAACTTGTTTCAACAATTCATAATGCCGCCATTTTAGCACCTTCCCACCTCCCTTTTCTGCTCTGTTTCTTCTCTTCTACACCACTTTTCTCACTTCATCTTACTCTGCCGCCGCCATGTCCACCAAATCTAAGTATGTCTTCTCATCTCATATGGGTTTGCTTTTGCTGTTCTTGACTCCTCGATCACTTCTTCTGGGTCTAATTTTAATTCCCTCTCCCAATTTTCTTGGATCTTCTGTTTATCCCCGTTTTAGGGCCACTTTGGTTCTCTCATATCTTCTTTTTCTTTCAATTTTTTCTGCTCTGTTCTTTACTGATTCCGCTTGTTTCTCTGTTCTGTGTTCTGGGTTCTCTGTTTTTTTTTACTCTCTGTTGCACTATGTCTTGTTTCTGGGTTCGTTGTGTTAACATTTGATAGCCAATTTGACGGTGGTTTCTTTGAGATCTCATACTCTGTCGGTTAGATCTACTTGGAAGTAATTTTAGGATGTTTTTCTTTCAGAGTTGGTGTGTTCTGCTGCTTTTTCTGATTGAATTTGTTCTTGAGGAGGCTTAAATGTTTCTGTAGTTCATAATTTTTGGATGTTCTTTAGGAATTTGAGATGGGTTTGTTTGGATTATGTTGATTACTCCATTTTGATTGTTCTTAACAGATCTTCTACACCTGAAACTCCCAACAAAACATCGCCTGCAACTCCTAGAGTGAGCAAACTTAATAGAGGGCTTGCTAAATCAGATTCTGATTCTCATTCTCCTTTGCAAAGGTCTCGGCTCTCGATCGACCGGTCCCCTCGACCTGCAACGTCGAAGCCTGCGGTCGATCGTCAGCTGCCGAAAGTTGCTACCCCACCTGATGTAAGTTCTAGCTTAGGCACTCAAACTGTTCTTCCACCAGAATTGGTAATATGTGAATGCATATCATTATAGCCTGTTGATTGTTCTTGTTATTTCAGAAAGCACAGCCTCGTGGTACCAAAGTTGCTGAGATACAGGCTCAGCTAAATGTGGCTCAGGAGGATCTGAAGAAGGCAAAAGAACAGATAATTTTGGTTGAAAATGAGAGAGAAAAGTTGAGCAATGAATTGAAAGAAGCACAGAAATCAGCAGAGGAGGCGAATGAGAAGCTCAAGGAAGCTCTGGTGGCGTGCGGTCGAGCTGAAGAGAGTTCCGAGATCGAAAGGTTCCGAGCGGTTGAGATGGAGCAAGCTGGACTTGAGGAAGCACATAAGAAAGAAATGGAATGGCAGAAAGAGATGGAAGCTGTGAGGAGCCAACATGCTTTAGATGTTGCAGCTCTCTTGTCCACGAGTCAAGAGCTTCAAAGAGTGAAGATGGAGTTGGCTATGACTACCGACGCTAAGAACCAGGCGTTGAGCCATGCTGATGATGCGACGAAGATCGCCGAAATTCATGTCGAAAAGGTCGAGATTCTCTCTGCTGAGCTAACTAGATTGAAAGCATTGTTAGACTCCAAGCTCGAAACACAGTCGAATGAGAATGGACAATTGATAACGAAGCTTAAATCAGAGATTGAATCTCTGAATTTGGAGCTTCAGAAAGCAAAATCATATGCAGAGAAGGTTAAGGAGCAAGACGCTTCAATCGAGCAGCTTAATAACGAACTAAAATCTGCAAAAACAGCGGAAGCGTGCTACGAGGAAACGATCACGGCGAAAGAGGCTTCCATTGAACAGCTTAATATCGATTTAGAAGCAGCAAAGATGGCTGAGACATACGCACATGGGTTAGTAGAAGAATGGAAAAACCGAGCCGAGGATCTAGAAACACAATTGGAGAATGCCAACAAGCTCGAACGATCGGCATCGGAATCTCTCGAATCAGTGATGAAACAATTGGGACACAACAATGATCTATTGCATAATGCAGAGCTTGAGATTTCAGCTCTAAAAGAACAGGTAGGTTTGCTGGAAATGACTGTTAAAAGACAGAAAGACGACATGAAAGAGTCGGAGCAGCATCTTCATCGTACGAAGGAAAAAACATCAGAAATGGAGAAGTTGGTCGTGTCACTGAGGTCTCAGCTGGAAACTGTCATGGAAGAGAAAACTCAAGCTTTGAATAATGAGAAGCTTGCAGCTTCAAGTGTACAAAGGCTATTGGAAGAGAAAAACCAGCTCTTAAATGAGTTAGAAACCTCCAAGAATGAGGAAGAGAAGAGCAAAAAGGCTATGGAAAGCTTGGCGTCTGCATTACACGAGATCTCATCCGAGGCGAGGGAAACCAAGGAGAAGCTGTTGTCTACTCAAGCCGAGCACGAAAACTACGAATCCGAGATAGAGAATCTTAAGATGGTCTTGAAAGCTACAAACGAGCGATTTGAAAGCATGCTCGAAAACTCAAACCACGAGATCGATATTCTAACGAGGAGTGTTGAGGAATCGAAGCACGAATTCGAGATGTCGAAGGCTGAATGGAATGAGAAAGAGCTTCACCTGGTGGATGCTATGAAGAAATCAGAAGAAGAGAACTCTTACTTAGAAAAGGAAATAGATAGGCTTGTGAATTTGCTTAAACATACTGAGGAAGATGCTTGTAAGATGAGGGAAGAAGAAGCTCAGCTAAAGGATAGCTTAAAGGAAGTAGAAGCGGAAGTGATCTATTTGCAGGAGGCGCTCGGAGAAGCGAAATCCGAGAGCGTGAAACTGAAGGAAAGCTTGCTAGACAAAGAGAACGAGTTGCAGAGCGTTCATGAAGAAAACGAGGAGCTTCAAACTCGGGAAGCTGTTTCTCTTAAGAAAGTTGAGGAATTATCCAAGTTGTTTGAGGAAGCTTCTGCTAAAATGCAAACCGTAGAGAACGGTGAGCCAACAGACAGCGAGAAGGACTACGATTTACTACCGAAAGTAGTCGAATTCTCCGAAGAGAACGGTAAACGACAGGAAGAGAAGAACAAAGTGGAGCCATTGATACCCATTGAACAAGAAGAACACAAATTTGAGTTTCCATGGGTAGATAACGGTGCTGATTCAGTCGACAAGACAGAGAAAACGGACTCGGAAACAACGGTTCCAAACGGAATCGACAAACCGAAAGAAGAAGAGAAAAAAGACGAGTCAGTTCAAGTTGAATACAAAATGTGGGAGAGCTGCAAGATTGAAAAGAAAGAGTTCTCACAAGAGGGAGGAGACCAACAAGAACACGAATCCATTGATGACGAAGGGGACTCGAAAGCAGAGGGCGGAGAGAGTTTCGATCGGATAAACGGGGTAAGCTCAGAAAATGTAGAGGATGGTGGAAACTCGCCGTCGAAGCAGGCGCCGCCGCAGCAGCAGCAGCAGGAACAGAAGAAGAAGAAGCCATTGCTGAAAAAGTTTGGATATCTTCTGAAGAAGAAGAACAGCGTGAACCAGAAACAGTGATGATATAGATAGTAATTTTGAGGTGAATTGGTTTGGTTATGATATTGTTTCTGTTCTGATGATATTCTGAATAGAGTTTCTTGTATGTTATTGGGATATTTGTTTTGTTCATTGTTTTAATGCCTTCCTTCATTACTGATCTTAGAGTTTATGAAAAGGAGTGATTACTTGAGCTTGTATCATCATCATCTTCATCTTCCATCCATTATACACATTCTTTGTTAGCTCTTTGTTAGCTGTTGCAAATGAGAGCTGCTTGCGTTTGTTTGTTTCATTCCCCTCTCCAACCCTTATAAGGCTGGCACACCGCCCTGTGTCCGACTCGAATACCATTTGTAACAACTCAAGCACCCTTATAAGGCTGGCACACCGCCCTGTGTCCGACTCGAATACCATTTGTAACAACTCAAGCACCCTTATAAGGCTGGCGCACCGCCCTGTGTCCGACTCGAATACCATTTGTAACAACTCAAGCCCACCGCTATCCATCTATGGAGTTGGACAGTTTGGGCATTGAATGAATGAACGGATGGTGTGTTTTGATAGTTTGAAGTGAAATGAAAGCAAGAAATGTGGTACTCATTTGTTTAATAGTGAGTCATATAATATCTGGTTTGGAAATGTTACCTAAATTAGTTGCCTCAAATAATCACCAAATATTGTCTCTCTCTCTCTCTGGGGGCCTTTCAAATTCTTTATTTATTTAATATTATTATTATTATTCTAATAAAAATAATATTACATTAAAAAAAAAAAAAAAAAAGAGTAGAAATTGAAACCTTACCAAAATGCAAAATTGTTATATTATAAGAATAATAAATAATGAGATCTAATTGGAACATGAAAATCAATGACGACATAAGACACGCCAACTAACAATAATAATAATATTTGGTGTATATGAAGTTTGAATAATAAACTTTACCTAAGTATATGTTTTAGTTTTTAATATTAAGCCCAAAAATTAATTCCTTATAATATTAACATTTTTCAATTATATTGGCTACCTTATAACTTAAGCTTAAAGTATTCTTCTTAGTTGTTTTATGTGTGAACATTAGATCATGATACCACGTCAGTGATGAAGAGTTGACTACGTACCAAAGGACGAGGTAAGGGTGTAATAAGTTTGACTCGAGAAGATTTTGTGGGTCAAATTGTAACAGCCCAAACCTACTACTAGTAGATATTGTTCTCTTTCGGGTTTTCCTTCAAGGATTTTAAAACGTGTCTGCTAGGGAGAGGTCTGTACACCCTTGTAAAAAAATGTTTTGTTCCCTCTCGACAATAGATTCGGTGAGCCAAATTGTAACAACCGAAGCCCACCATTAACGGATATTGTTATCTTTGGACTTTCTCGAGAATTTAAAAAAAAAAAAAACAACTCAAACGTAGAGAATTTAAATATACATCCAACGATAGAAATAGAAATAATAGAAAGAAAAAAAAAGAAGAATATTGAAGAAGAGAGGAGAAAAAGGGAGGGTTCAATCTCTCTAAACGCTGATTGGTCCGCCGACAGACACCGCCGGTCCCAAAACCCCTTATCTTTCCATCTCCGACATTGCTTTTTCCAATGACTAATTAAAACATATTATATTCGCATTTGCTTTTTTTTTTTTTACGTTTTTCAAATAAGAAATGTTCTTGTTCTTTCTTTAAAAAAAATTAATAGAAATATTTAATTTTTGAATTAATAGATTTAATAATTTATTTAAAAAAATATTCTTAAATTTCTAAATTTATTTAAAAAAATATTCTTAAATTTTCAATACATAATAAGTTTTAAAGTTATACATCGAATTCAATTTTTGAATTAATAGATTTAATAATTTATTTAAAAAATATATAAGTTTTGAGTTATACATCAAATAATGAGTAGATTTAATAATTTATTTAAAAAATATTCTTAAATTTTCAATACATAATAAGATAATGTTTTTTTCATATTAATTAAATTATAAATTTAGTTTTTAAATTATCAAATTTGTATCTAAATTGGCTATTAGATTCTCAAACTTCCATTTATTTTTCAAGTTTCTAAATTTAATATTAAAAATTTGCAAATTAATTAATATATAAAATATAAAAACTAATTTTATATCTAACCCAATCATAAACTTTCAATCCAGTGTGAATTTCGATAAATGTCAATATGTACAAAAAAAAAAAAAAAAAAAAAAAAAAAAAAAAAAAAAAAAAAAANAAAAAAAAAAAAAAAAAAAAAAAAAAAAAAAAAAAAAAAAAAAAAAAAAAAAAAAAAGGCAATACAAAAATTTTAGACCTATTAAACACAAAATTAAAGGATCAAGAACCATAAAAACACAAAACACAAATCTTTTCAAGTCGAGAACCATAAAAACACACTCACGTAAAAGTTTGAGAGATATTAGACACAACATGTCTGACACTTGTTAAAATCAATTTAATCTTATTTCATTGATCTTGTTTTGACAGTAAGAACGAAGTTTATGTCGAACCCACGAACATGGAAGGTGAACGTGTTATCATTTTATCGAAAGTAAAAATCAGCCTTCACAAACTCCTTTCTCAAGCATGTAAAAAAAAAATCAGCTGAAATAAGTGAAACTAAACAGTAAAACACATTTAATTATTATACCTCCTTAATAACCCAAAAAAAAGAGAGTGAACCATTAAATTCTTCTCTTCTAATACTTAATAGCAGAACGTAGAAATACAGTTTATCCTTAAAAACTAAACAGCAATCAGCCATTGAGGAGATAGACAATAAGCAAAGTGATAGATACTACATGGCCATCTATCTATCTATCTCTCTATGCACTCAGAGTCAAGGAGATAACTGAAGAGAGTTTGAACTTACGAGCTTTCGACGAATTCTGAGGTTGAAACAAAATCTCTGTGCTCGATCTTACTGTCACTTCTTTCCACTCTGAAGTTGGAGCTAAGCCCCCACTTCGGTAATCGCGTGGACCGTATAATACTTGTAGCCTTGTAGGAGCTGCAATTGGTATTTATACCGAAGTAATAAGATAAAGAATACAATCACAATAACTTCACCAATTTGAAGATAACATATTAAGGGTAACATACTAAGGATGGTGGCTTAGCTTATAGTAATGCTGTTAATTCAATGATAAATGATGATATGACTATAAGACTTGGCTAGTTCGAAGGGGCAAATGTTAAAAAAGAGCTATCCAACTGGAATAGAGTTAGAATGTTGTGAGATCTTATACATCGGTTGGGGAGGAGAACGAAACATCCTTTATAAGGGTGTGGAAACCTCTCCCTAGCAAATGCGTTTTAAAAATGTTGAGGGGAAGCCCGAAAGAAAAAGCCTAAAGAGGATAATATCCGCTAGCAGTAGGCTTGGGCCGTTACAAATGTTCTATACGTTATCCTATCCTAAGAAGCAAGTAAGAGTTTGAGCATGATACATCCAGATCCAGCTATCTACTTCATTCAATAGACCTTTTGGACACACTCCCCGCAAGATCCAGCCAAGGGGGAGCGCTGGTGGGGTTGGAGTAATGGCATTAAAATCCCACCAAAATCAGCGGAGCAAGGAACAGTTCCTTGCTTAGCTTGACCACAGAAATATTCCCATCTTAAAATATCCCACTATTCTCCTAAAATTGCCCCATGTTAGAGATGTAAAAATTGTAAACAGTCAAGCGTCAGCCTCATCTACGACTGAACAGATTATAAACCCAAGGTACAACAGGATCAGCACAAGAAACCTCGAAAAGTAGAAGGACCATCATTTAAATCCACCACATGATGCTTTCCTCTGAATGACAATGATAGGTATAAAACTTATGAAGCGCAAAATGATAAAAGAAAACAATTGAATCCTTATGAAACTCAATGCAGCCAAGAGCACCTTAAAAAGAACTGGCGCAAAAATAATAACAGGATTGATATGGAGATATACACAACTGGTGCAAAATTTTTCTTCTTGTTCTTTGAGATTTCTATAATATTAGGGAGAGCCCATCAAAACAATACGAGATAAACATAAATTGAGCTTCCTCAAGATCGCAGGAACCGAACTAAGGGGTGTTTGAATTGAGGAGTTGGATGAGGTGTAGTTATTAAGTCTACTCCACCCCTTGTTTGGCCAAGAGTTTTTAGATATGGGTAACTTGGGAAGTAGGATAGGGTGGGGAGTTATTAACTTCCCACGTGGAGTAGACTTTTTCAATAAATTTTATAATAATTAAAATATAAATAGAACTTAAAAAATCATTATTTGAAATCATAATGCAGATCTCAGTACTACAAAACAATTTTTTTAGTTTATAAAACCCTTCCTACCCCTCTTCCACTACACATCCTCTACAATTTAAATTAAAATTTCTTATAACAAATAATAAAAATATTATGTTATTTTTGGTACTTTCTTTTAAACTTAATAAAATAAAATTAGAACCACAAATAACATAAATATAGAATATTTTGAACAAAAGAATGTGTACAATATTCATTTTGAACTTAATCATGTTAAAATAGCATAAATATATGATTTTTTATTTTTTAACTTAGTTATTTGTATTTTAAAACTTCAGACAATGTATCTCATTTTAAACTAATCAATCTTTGGAGGAACGAATATATATTAATTAAAACTTTTGAAAATCCTATAATTGAACAGTACAACAAGATAGTAGAAAAAAAACAGCCAATGTAAACTACGACTCAATAACTTCGTATTAAGAAACTTTGCACTCCAAACACAGACTAAATAACTCTCCCGAACTATTGGACTCTCCATACTAAACAACTCTACACCCTAACTAATCAGCACGGATTAAATAACTCTCCAGTCTAGATTAAAGAACTTCATGTTAAATAACTCTGGAGCACACCCCTAAGACAGAATAGAAGCAATGGAATCTCGATGGCTGGCTAACTTAATAGATTTGGGATGACACAGACATGTACGATGTTAGAGAAAATGGAAAATTAGAGGGAAATTACGAGCTGATCAATCAACAGTAAATGTTGAAAATCATGAATTACTAACTCCTCCATTTCATAACATAAAAGTGATAAAGCAAACAGTTGAAGACTCTTATCAAGTAGTAAAAATGCAGAACATTACCGAATCCAAGCATGCTCGTCTTTTGAATGGTCAGATGACTAATTTTTGACCGTTTGATATCTCTCAAATCCTGAACATCTTCTTCCTTGCCCTTGAATTCCAGAAATTCTCCAAGTATATATTTCCCTTTGAGCTCCAGTCTGAAGAAAAAGGAAAATAAAAGTTCACACAAAATGTATTATTTCTATTTTTTTTCTCTCTATCTTCTTTACAACCTCCTTCCGATCTTGAAGTTTTAGATAACCAACTATGCATGAAGGAAAAAAATTGACCAGAATGATAAATAAAAATGCTAAAGCACGAGTTCTGTAATCATCCATAGTCGTAAACCAAAACCCAATCCTGGTCACACATCACTGGTAACCTACTTGAGCCAAAAAAGGAAAAAATATATCTATATGTGAAGCTTTTTTCAATCTCTTTTTCCATTTTCATCATTTACTAAAATGCCGTAAAATTATGTTCACATGTTAGTAATAACAATAAGCATGTTTTTCTATGAAAAAACAAAAATATCACAATGCATTTTACGGATTTTTTTTTTTTTTTTCTACGTTGCATAGATGTTGAACTTACTTATCCCACATCGGTGCAGTGCCAAGGATAGCTTTAAGCTTTTGATCCAGAGGTTCATCCTGCAACTCTTTCTTTCCACGAAATGCACCTTTCATCCAGCCAGAGAAGGAACTGTGTCCCGGTTTCAGCTGCATCCACTGGTCATAGGTAGTAACTTCGGGAGGAAATAACCCTGAGTCAATTGTACTGTAAGGGGAAAATGCAGCTGTTAGAAAAATTTCTTACAACTTGAAAACTCTACCATCACTTTACACAAGAATGATTTTTCTCCTACATGCTTGATGTATAACCATACAGTAAGCCCATACAAATATTGGCCATATTTATCATACATTAGATTACAGAACCATACATTTATCATGATCTGATGATTGGGATTTTTTTTTTTTTTTTCTAGTACAATAAACGTGGGAGTATTGGGATTTAAACCTCCAACCTCAAGGGAAGAAGTATATGATAATTATTGTTGAGATATGTTCACGTTGGCTAGAGAATCATCTTTTACTCAAATGACTAACATTGGATGCCCCCATGCATAAACCTAATAATAGGTCCGAAGCAAAGGAAAAGGAAGGTACAACATGAAGAATTTACACCCTGCAGCTCATCCAAATCTAACTCAAACCATTCTTGTGCCCCTCATCTTTCATATTCTTCCCTCTATTCTTCTCACGCAATACCCCCCAACTAAAAAATTCACATCACCCCCATGGGGAAGAACACAACTCCATCTTCAGCTACTACTCACATACTCCTACTGATGAAAGTGTTCTATCTTGTTCTGCTTTCTTTCTCCTACCTAGATAAACTGAATGGAAAGCCTACAACGGCCTTCACGATCATTTCATCAAATTTACAACATAGTAAAATTCGTTTCTCGGTATTGAAAAGTTCAGAACTTCTGCTCATTTGTGAGGCATGACACATGAAATGATGAAATTAATCAGATTCAAAATTCCAGCAAAGTCAGAACATATAGACTATTGTCTATAATACCAATTAGTTGAACAGATAGGCAGCTTAAGCTATGTCAAAGCATACTCTAATTTAAATACACTGTTTGCAAAACCAATTAGACGAATTTTACAAACTTTAACGGACTATTGATTTCACTACGCAAATTTCACCTTCTCTCACTAATAATTTTTTTGGCAAAGAAAAAAAAAATCCATGGATGTTGTGAAAGGCTACAAACAAAAGTAAAGAATCCTTTAGGAGTATAAATAATAACAGCCTAATTGCACTTACTTACATAATGGAACTTAAGAGAAGCACCACTTAGAATAATGAAATTGTGCTATCCCAAACCCTATCCTTCTAACTAAATAGTCTGGACTCCTCCAGAAAAAATTATTCGAACTCATATTTAAGAAGGCTTTGACTCGGGCATTTGTACAAACCAGGTTCTATCCAGTTAAATTTCTGGACTACTAAATATTCAGAGTTATATAGACAACATCTGATAAATGGTTGTCCGATAAATGACTCAATGTCAATTTCTGAACTTCTACAACATTAATTATCAGAAGTAAAAAGATAACAAAACTTGAGATCATTTTAAGAAAAGTAAAATTTCTCAATAATCATACCATGAACAAGTTCCAACTCATTACCGGAATTTGGGATTTGGAAGTACAACTTTGCATGACAAATATCCTTCTGGAAGATCCACTCCTCTTTGTTCAAGGTAAGATTCAAGGACTGGTATCAATTGTTTGGTCTCTTCAACCTGAAATTAGAATAACAGTATATAACAGTTATGGAAAAAGCAAAATTAAAAAGCATTTGATCATTCACATGACATAAAGGTTCTGTAATATAATAAAGCTGCCTATCCAAAATCCGCAGTACACAACCAAGCATCAGAGACAAAACACTGATAAATAATTTTCTTTTAAGGGGAAAAAACTTATTCTCGCTGAACTTCTTATATTCTTTTCCAGCCACCTAATTCTCTGTGCGCTAGAACTAGTTCAAATCCACACCAATAAAATCAAATAAAGATGAAAAAGAATTATAAACCAGTTGCCATACTGACTTGTAGATGCATAGGCTACTTAATGAATAGGAAAATTTTAAACCATACCAATATGTAGATACCTCTATCAGCAACAACAGTGCAATACTAGTCAGTATGTACAACATGATTAATTGGCAGATTTTGAGGTACAAGTAAAATAGGCATTACAGCTTACACATGCCAACTATTATGATATTAAACCATACCAATATGTAGATACCTCTATCAGCAACAACAGTGCAATACTAGTCAGTATGTACAATTTTGAGGTACAAGTAAAATAGGCATTACAGCTTACACATGCCAACTATTATGATATTGATATATCAACATCTGGGAATTATGAAATTCAACATTATTGACAAATTTCCTCCGTACCAGAAAATTTAATGGTCTAGAAGAAAAATTATGGAAGTTAAAGCAATAAAAATTCAACTATCACTTACAGGGTCAGGAAGAGTCTTTGCCTTATGCTTTCCGTCATCACAAACCCAGGAACCATCCGAATTGATGGAGACAAATCCCGATAAGTTCTTGACAGATATCAGCAATAACTCCCTGTAAATGAATTAACTAATGTAAAATTTAGAAAGTCGAATCAAACTATCACAGCATGAATATTATTGTGAATCAATATACATATCTTAGTTATAGGAGTCCGTTAGTTAATTGCCCTTATGGTAATTTTACATTCAATTAGTTCAGGATTATTGTTGTTACGAAACTAGCTGAACAAGGATTATCAAGAATAATATCCCACTAAGTTACCAATCATCAAATCACTTGGTCTATAAAGAATCTGGTTCCAAAATAGTTATTTTAAGTATTGGAAAAAAATCTTGGCTTGATTGTTTACTCTTATCGCTACCTTACCAACATTGTTCAATGTGGCTAACAGTAAGGTTCAAGAATTGATAGATATCGATTCATTGAACAAACGTCAAGACCCTCAACTTTAGAAGACCTTTCACTGGGGAGATGGTTATGATTCTCATTAGTCCTTGGACAATTCTAGCTTTTTCTGGTGGGATCTACTTCCAAGCCAAACGCAAATTTGCTACAGCTAAATGGAAGGATTAGATAACCAAAACATCTTTCCATCTCTCTCAACCAACACACAAAATGCATCAAGGAATCATTATATTATCACCTTCCCTAGTTGGTGTATTCTCTTCAAAATATTAAAATAATAATAATAATCATTTGTTCCTACGTTGTCCTTTCACCTTTGACCATTTTATTTTGGTGGAAAGGAAACTGTTAATTTACTTCAATTTTGATATAGCTCTTCCAAGCTCTAACTGCAGGGATGTTGATCGTTTCTTACAAGACTCCCTATTTAAAACAGAGACCAGGGTCCTGTTATTTGGTGCAATTCCATATGAGTTATCCTTTGGTCTAGTTGGATAAAGAAAAATGGAAGGATTACACCAAGAACCTGCCACAAAAGAAGATGTCCCAAACAACTTAAAAAAACTTAATCAATGAAGACCCTATTGCTCCCCTCAAGCCATACCAACAAAACTCAAGAACGAAAGAAGGAAGTCAAAAAAACATATGAACAAAAGGAGAAATATACTAAAGTAAGAACAAAACGAAGCCTATTTGTGGTATACCTCGATTTTATTATTATTATTATTATTACACAAGTGTTATTCCTCAGCGTTCCTCAATGAATTACAAGGATCATCTAAACAAAGATCCTGGAAAGGAGTTATTCACTAAGGAACGTCAAAAATTAATTTCGTTGGGCTGAAGAACATCAAATTTTCACACCTAGAAAACGTTATCAAACCTTCTTAATTTCATTTTCACAGTAACTATCTAAGCATAAAAAAAAAATGGAATTCTTTCTTTACAAGGACATGTCAGAATCATAATGAGAATAGAAAAAGGCTTTTGACCCATACACACAAAATAAAAACCACAAATTCTCACGCGAACGAAAAAAGAAAGTATCAGATTTGACAATGAAATAATGATTATTAAAATCGTTAGCAAGTCCACAACATTTTTACCACATTATATCCATAGCTAAACAACACAATTTCAAAAGCAGTATTCATACTCTTTGGTGACCACTACGAGATCAATATTCCTACGAGAACCGGTGTCAGCATCAGGAATCCGAAGCCCAATGTAAGCCTTACCACCATAAAGCTTTTCAAACCTACAAATACAAAATAAAGAGACCGAATTAGAAGAATACAGGAAACAGGAACAAAAAAATAAACAATAAAAATAAAGTACAGCAACGGGGAATCGGAGTTTCATAAAACTTCAACAAGCCAATCCCAAGGTCCTGTTCGCTTACTGGATTGTTTCGGAATCCAAACAGTCAATTACAAAAGAGCTGATGAACCGACAAGGAGGAAAGAGGAAAATGGAAATATAGAAGCTGAATCATAGAGTACAGATGAAGTACCTAGTGGCGACGGCGAAAATAGCGTTAAAATCGGAGGTCTCAACCTCCATAACATCGTCGTCGCCGGAGAAGAAAAGCTTGAACAAGGCATAAACGATCAGTCCACCGATAATCGCGACCCACATGATCGACTGGTTGATGAATTTCGTTCGGTGATCGACGGGACTTCCTAAGCTTGATGTCGTGAAAGAATAAATTCTCTTCGCACCGAAGGAAAGAATTGAATATCTTGCTTTATGTTCGAAATTTCACGGAAGGTAGAAACGAAAACGATAATTGTTTAATTTCGATGAACGTTCTTACTTTTTTTTTTTTTTTTTTTTTTTTTTTTTTTTTTTTTTTTTTTTTTTTTTTTTTTTTTTTTT
>NW_019268526.1:1147939-1188830 GCF_002738365.1 Cucurbita moschata | reverse complement strand
TTTTTTTTTTTTTTTTTTTTTTTTTTTTTTTTTTTTTTTTTGTGGTCTTTAGTGAATTTAAGTCTTAAATTATAGATTTAATATTGTTATCTTTATTTTTAGTATGTAACTTAATATTGTTATATTCTTTTTAAAAACACGACAAATAAATCATTTTTAATCAATTTAAATCAACCGTATATTTTAACCTCCTCAAAGGATAGGGTGCAATGTTGGCACACCCGTGTGAGCCATTGTCCTTAACATTTTCAAAGGAAGTCTCCCAAGACACTTATCTTGCAATGCTCACTCTCACCATGCACACATGAGGTGGCTCACTTAGGCTAGAGATCTTGGGATGGTGGAGAACCGACACCATGTCTATCCCTAGAATACATTCTAAAACATTTTTTGTTTTAGCAAGAGTGGACGTCATTTTGACAAGGAGCATCAACAAGGTAGAACGTCCTAAGTTTGGTAAGTGTTCATAGTTCCCTTATACGGGTTTAACTCTAGAGCCACTCGTCAAATCGTGTCTTTTGAGATTGTGGCATGGGGTCCATCTAACCTCCATTAAGTCCGTCGCTAACAACCTTGACACCACCATTGCTTCTAATATTTTTTATACGGTAGTTCGTCAATCTTGTCCACTCTTCTTCTTATGTTTTATGATACGTTATTTTCCTTAGTCATATCATGACATTTGTAGTTTCGACCTTTATGTAGTCCAATGGGTGCCACTCACATGTCGCTTTCTATCTAAAGGCACATGGAGGTCACAACGTACTCTCTTTTTACGTTACCAGCTCTAGAACCATTCATTCTTCTTCAAGCTTCCTCCTAGTCAGGTGTCTACGTGAAGCTGAATAAATTTTTTCTTTTCTTTATTGTGGCTTATGAGTTAGGCTTGCGGGACGATTGTTTTTCAATTAGATCCCACATCGATTGAAGAGGAAAACGAAGTATTTCTTATAAGGGTGTGGAGACCTCTCCTTAATAAACGCGTTTTAAAACTGTAAGACTGATAACGATACGTAATAGGCCAAAACGAATAATATCTATTAACGGTGGATTTGAACTGTTACATTTTCCTTATCAAAGGTACAAAAGAGAGAGTTAAGAGCACATGGGATGTCTCATGAAGAACAAGATACAGAAGAGGAAAAGTCCAAACTCTAATTGGTTTTGAGTTTGTAACTTGCCTAGCTTGATCTAAGAAGCGCTAATTCGGTTCGTCTCAAACATTAACGATTTTCTTATACAGTGATATTTATTCTCTCTAGAAAGAGGTACCGAGTTAACGATTGATATTGAAATGAATGTTTTGATAGATTTAACTAAACTATATGTCAGATTGACCTCAAGAACGAGTCATGAAAACGAAACAAGTAGAACCACTAACCATGAGATCACACGTTGGTTAGGGAGGAGAACGAAGCATTCTTTGTGAAGGTGTGAAAACCTCTCCCTAGCAAATGCATTTTAAAACCTTGAGGGGAAGCCCGAGAGGGAAGACTCAAAGAGGACAATATCTATTAACGGCAGGCTTGGGCCGTTACAAATAAGGTGGATTGGGGGGTCCCACATCGATTGGAGAAGGGAACGAGTGCCAGCGAGGATGCTGGATCCCGAAAGGAAGTGAACTGTGAGATTCTACATTGGTTGGGAAGGAGAACGAAGCATTATTTATAAGGGTGTGAAAACATCTCCCTGTCAGACGCATTTTAAAAACCTCGAGAGAAAGTCCGAAATGAAAAGTTCAAAGAAAACAATATCTGTTAGGGTGGGCTTGAGTTATTACACTAACGTCCAAAACTTTCGAACTACCTTAAGCTCTGGATCACGAAGCATGACTTGAATGAAGAGAAGTGATAGAGGATAAATTCATTGAACTTTCTACCAGTAAGACGGTTAAAGACATCTATCAGAGCTTAAACGACCGAAAAAAAAAGAGGAGTAACACACAATCAAATGCAGCAAAAGGCAAGATACAGTTGAAAGTAGATATCAAACAAAAGCTAATCTTGAAGATTTTGTGAGCTATAAAGCAACTTGTTTGAGTATTAATGATGAAGCTAGCGTGACAGGTTGCTATCAGTTTCATACTAAACTAACTCAACTCATTATATTTACTATTATGATTATGATATCACAACTTGCCGCCGCCAACACAAGTTGAGGTTTAAGAGTACAACAACGTTCCATGTTTTCAACCCAAATCATATGTTCAATCGAAGAACTGATTGAACAACTTTAATTTCTCGACTTTTCGATTTGTGATAGAGGAGGTAAAAGTTTTTACAGATTTCTGAACTTTTAATTTTATATCGAATACACTCTTAAATTTTTATTTTTGTATGGAATATATCCGTTTTTAAATTTTAATTGAAAGTTTAATGATCTATTAGATACAAAATTATGACTCCTAGAACGCTTTTCCCCATTTTCCGCCCGCCTCTTTGGTCTTAAGAATGCTGGTTTTAAGAATGAGTGATTGACCTTCTCCGACTCTTATTGTCCCACCGGATAGCGGAAAGCCAATGCGTTCCACTTATTGAACAAGGTTCTATGGTCGGTCCGCGACCCTAGTTTAGTGACCTAAATTTAAACGTATAATTGAAATTAACGCTTCTTGAACTTTATGTTCACACATGTTATATAAGTCAAATTTATTAAATAGGCATCATTAATAAATAATAATAATAAAAAAAAAATAAAGATAATGTTTAAATTTAATTGTCATATTTGTTATTTTTATTGCTTTTTAAATAACATAAAAAGTTGTCTTGCAATTAAATCATGAAGTATTTATAGACATATTACAATTTATTTAAATATTTTCTTTATTTAAGTCTTCTATACATTTATTATTTCATTTATAACTCAATTAAGTTTGAATATCTCATTTAATTTTTAAAAAATTACTTAACTAAATTTTCTAGTTGTATTGGTATTTAAAAAATATTATAACTTTTATTTCTTTATTTCTTTTAAGTATATTTTATTTAAATTTAAATTTGAAATTGAGAAGTAAAAGAAGATGATTGGTCGGTCAAAACAGGGATAGAGATGTCCACGAGGAGGAAGAGGGATCCCGTTGGGTTTTTTCTGTCGGGCTTTCCCTCCGACGATGAGTTTACTAATATAATACTTTGTATAAATTTACGTTAGACAACTTGGATTATAGAACCGACTCGTGATACTCTACTAGCTTTAACACTAATCATAAGGCCCCGATCCAAACGATCATCTCTAAAACCATTCAAATCTTAAATATTTTGGTTCACCGCTAGCAGATATTGTCCTCTTTGGGCTTTCCCTTTCGAGCTTCCCCTCAAAGCTTTAAAACGCGTCTGCTAGGGGAAGGTTTTCACACCCTTATAAATGGTGATTTGTTCTCCTTCCCAATCAATGTGGGACATCACAACCTCGCTGGCACTCTTTCCTTCCTCCCATCGATGTGGGACCGCCCCCAAATCCACCCCCTTTGGGGCTCATTGTCTTTACTGTCACACTGCCTTGTGTCTACCCTCTCTTCAAGGAAGAGCGAGAAGGCTGGCACATAGTCCAATGTCTGGCTCTGATACCATTTGTAACGCCCCAGATCCACCGCTAGCAGATATTGTCTTCTTTGGACTTTCCCTTTCGGGCTTCCTCTCAAGGCTTTAAAACGCGTCAGTTAGGAGAAGATTTACACACCCTTATAAATGGTGGTTTGTTCTCCTCCCCAACCAATATGGGACATCACACGACGGGGACCAAATGGGTACCAAATTCTATTAGACCTTTGCCCATTTGGTATGAAAGCTTGCAACTCATAGTCTCTTAAATACATATATACTTATTACTATTCATTATTCATTATTAAAGTATGATTTTACACAGTTGACTTATTCACTGAATGAATTAGAGTAAACGACACATAATAGTTGTACCTTTTCTAAAAAGATTGCAACTGTGACAAGTAAGAGACAGTTGGCTGGAATCAGCTGGCATAAAAAGGTTGGAGGGGGACGTTACAAACTCCATTTCACAATACTTTCTTTCAGTTTAGTTTCGACGATTATCCCCGCTCACGGTTTCTAAAACATTTTCTCTCGAAACATGATTTGAGGTTCGACCATATGTCTTAACTGTCCGTGAAGTATGATTTTACACAGATGAATAACTCACTGAATTAGAACAAGTGACACATAATCGTTGTCTCTTTATTTAAAAAGATGTCGACGGTGACAAACGAGAGACAACGAGCTGGAATTGGCTGGCATAAAAGGAAAATCCAGTGTGAGTCAAAGGTGAGACTTCCAACCCTACTTGTCTCTGTCTGACCTAAATCTTGCTGGCTCCAGCTCCTTGTTTCTACCCCATCAATTATTTATTGCAATTCCTATGAACAAAAAAAACATCCTTAATTTATCCATTTTCACTTCAAATTTTTAAATTTTTATCGATTTAATTCGATTTTTATAGGTTTCTTATCGAGTTCGAGTGTTTGTATAACAAAAATAATTTCAAAGATCCAGACAGAAATTGTAACGATCCATGCTTAGAATTTTTATCACGATTCAAAATTCGAAATTCAACACCTGATGACTCTGTTATTCTCCTACATCTCTTCCGACATGGTCACTGTTCTTCCCATATGAAATTTCTTAGAAGGTCATCTAACATAGAATTATTCATGTTGTTCAAAGCACAACTCGTTTAATTTTAGTCCTCATATCCTCAATATCACTCTCATTTGAATGTGGTGCTCGTTCCTGTATCCTTCGTTTACTTAGGTGTGACAAAAATTATGGAACCAGTTGACTTTATTCAACGACAGATATTTTATACGTCGTCAATATTACATATATTTTTATTTTTCCAGCAATCTTGTCCGCCTTAAACATAAAAATTAAAAAACCCCATATGTCAAATACTTGAAAAATTAGGTCAAATAGAGAAAAAAAAAAAGGACCAAAAGTCAAAATATATCATTTGTTTTAATTACCTTATCCTGTTTGGCTTTCTCTTGTTTTCTTTCTTTTTATTTAATGTTTTATTGTGTTTTACAATAATAAAAAAAGTCAACGCTACTTTTGGAACATTCATGAATCAACTTTTGATTCTTTTTAATGATTAAATTTTTTTATAAGAAAAATGGCTAAATATTTATTAATGTCTTAATTAATTATTGAAAAGTATCGTTGAAGTTTGTGGTTAGGTTCATTGTCTGATCCTACGTCGGTTGAAGAGAAACGAAACGTTACTTACAAGAGTGTGGAAACTTTTTCTTAGTAGATACGTTTTAAAACCGTGAGGCTGACGACGATACGTAACGGGCTAAAGTAAACAATATCTGCTAGCGGTGGGCTTGGTCTGTTATATTTATTTTATTTCGGACTATAAAGATTTTGGTATTAGTTTAGTTTTTTTTTTAGAAAATAATATGAAGAGGGAATAGACCGTCGAACCAGTCACAACTCCCTTTCTCTTTCTTTTCGGTCGAACTTGTCTAGGTTGTCGTCGTCGAATAACTAATGCTCATGATTATGATGTTGATTATCGTTGTGCTCGATGTTTTGGTCTAATTATTGTTATGCAAATCTAATAGAACTAGACGTTTAAGAATTTAACTACAGTGATTATATTGTTATGGATTAATGCGTGTTTTATGAACTAATGAATTTGAGAACTTTTAATATTTTTCTGTTAGAATTATTAGTGTTCCATCTCACGTTTGTTATGTTAGTGGTAAATTTTTGCAAAAATTTAACTATTAATATAACATGTATTATAAATAATTAAGAAAATAATTAAACAACCGGACAACCTAAGTCAATCTAACCGAAAAATAAAGGTCGAGTTAGGCGAGTTAGGCTGATTGTGAACTCTTTTTGGTTCATTATGGTAGCCAACTCGACCAACCCAAAAACGTGTGTCTATTCGAGTCAAGGTATCTATTATATTTAGAGGAGTTAATGTAATAAAGGTAGGTCTACGATCGAGTGGCGTATTTGACTTTGTATTGGATGTGAACGGTAGACGTCTATAATCGTACAATCTAAGAAGAATTTTTTGTGTCAAATTTATTTCTTCATTATAAATTGTGCAGAACTTCACGTTTAAAGATGTCTATGTTGCCTATGAAGACCTGCCTCAAACGGGGAGGAGATTCTCCGTTTAGACGATGAATGAGAGAGGGAGTGAGGAACATTTTTTCCCATATTAGATAAATTGGGACGGGATTATATTCCCCACCCCCGCCCGTCTCCGTTTAATATAAATATATTATTGACACATATCTCTTCTGGCTTTATTAAAAAAAATAATTATTATTTTTAGTATTTTTTTTAATTATTAAAAACTATGTTATTATATTAAATTTTGATTCTTTTAGAAATTAAGTTGCCTTATATATTTTATTTGTACGGTTTTTAATCAATATTATATCGCTTTAAAATAACTATTTTTTTAAAAAAAAATAATAAATAGGAAAAAATTACAGCTAAGTAATTTTCGCCAAAATCGTAGTAAAAATAAATAAATTTTTTTTTACGGGAATAGAGAATGAAATAGATGGTAAAGATAGAGACAGTAAAATAGTCTGGCTCATTAGACATCTCTACTTACATTGTCGACGAATATCAATAAACATAAAGAAAACACTTCAACTTCGATCGAAGAGGTTCGTAGTGTTTTTTTTTTTTGTTATTTTGTTAGCTCGATCTTATTCTATTATTACTAAACTAAAATAAGATTCGACCGAGAATTGTTCTTTAAAAAAAAAAAAAAAGTTAAAAATATTACCATAAATGAATCGGTTGAAGTATGTTGTTTTAAAACATTGATAACTTTGATAAAATGTTCGATATCAGTGAATAACTTCGATGAATGAATTTATTTATATCTCGATCAAAATGTTGGAGGTTGGAATGTCAACGAAACCCGTGAAATTATTATTATTATTTTTTTTTATTTAATTTGTTAAATGTTGTTATGATTAAATACAATAATTGAAGAAAATTCAGCTCTTAACCTCCAACTCCCCAACTAAATCACCACCCTCTTTCAATGCCCTTTCTTTTTTTTTTTCTTTCTTTATATACCAAATCCCTTTTTCCCCCTTTCTCTAACACTCCTCCACTTCCTTTCTCCTCCTTCCTTTCCTCTCTCTCTCTCTAATGGCTCCCGCCGCTAAGACCGTCTGCGTAATGGACGCTTCCAGTGGCACAGGCTCGGCGCTGGTGGCTGCGCTGTTGCAGAGAGGCTATAACGTTCATGCCTCTGTTCAGAATCACGGTAAGAATTGAATTGAATCGAAATGAGTTTTGCTATTGTGATTCTTAATTTCTCGTGAATCTGAATCTGATTTCGGTTTTGATTTCGTCGTAATTGCTGAAATGTGCGTTTGATTTTGTGGCGTGTTGTAGAGGAATTGCAGTGTGTTAAGGGAAATACGAACAAATTGAAGGTTTGCCGTTCGGATCCGTTGGATTATCATAGCATTATGAACGCTCTTAAAGGATGCTCCGCTTTGTTCTACTCCTTTCAACCTCCTCCTGATCATTCCACCTACGATGTAACTTTTCTTCTCTCTCTCTCTCTCTCTACTTTCTCTCTCTAGAAAGGAATTTTGCTTCCTGTTTTAGTATAGGAATTTTGCAGTCACCGATCGTTTTTCCATACTTCATTTTTGTTCGTTACTATATTAATCATGATATGAATTAAGCATAAATCTTATTATATTTTGATATACTTAAAATTTAGTTGATCTTTCAGTTCGTCTAGAGCTTTTGAAACATTGTTCATATTAGTTCAACAGATTTGGAACTTCACCTTTTAATGGAATTTTTTTACATGAATTTTTTTCAGGAAATATATTCGTTGGATAACTGAACATGGTGTTAAATTAGTAGTCGGATTAAGATGATTTCCTTTGTTCAAGATCTGTAAAGAAATTAAAAACACTTCTATAAATAATTTCATTAACGTATTGTTCATATCATCAAAATTATGATTAATTTAATGTGATTTACTTTTATATTAAAAACACTTCTATAAATAATTTCAGGTTTGAAGTATTGTTCATATCATCAAAATTATGATTAGTTTAATGTGATTTAGTTTTATATTTTTATATCGTCAAAATTAGTTTTAAAGGTTAAACAAATGCTTAGAATTGAATTTGAAATTAATAAAAACCACTTTCATGACATTTCAAATTACTCCAAATTCAATATCAATTTATTTATTAAAAGGACAATATGTGATGAATAAAGGCGTGTTGTTTGGGTGGCAGGAATTAATGGTGGAAATTGAAGTAAGAGCAGCTCATAATGTTCTGGAAGCATGTGCCCAAACGGACACCATCGAGAAAGTTATTTTCACCTCCTCCGTTACTGCGGTAATTTGGCGTGACGGCATCAAAACGATGTCGTCCGACGTTGACGAACGCCACTGGAGCGACGTCAATCTCTGCAAGAAGTTCAAGGTAACTTTTCCTTTTTACCCCTAAACCACCCCCTATTTCCCCTTTTTTTTTTCTTTTTACCATTCTAACTGTTGTGGGGTTTTGAACAGCTGTGGCACGCTCTATCGAAAACCCTAGCGGAGAAAACCGCGTGGGCCCTGGCAATGGATCGTGGGGTGAATATGGTGACCATAAATGGAGGGCTGGTAATGGGCCACGACTTGACGATCAATAATCCGTATTTGAAAGGAGCGGCTGAGATGTACGAAGATGGGCTGTTGGTGACCGTAGATCTCAAGTTCATAGTTGATGCTCATATATGCGTACTTGAAGATGTCTCATCCTACGGTCGATATTTATGCTTCAATAATATCATTAACTCTCATGAGGAAGCTCTTACACTCGCCCACATGCTATTACCGCCCTCTTCTGAAGCTTTCTCTCATTCCAGGTTCCTGCTCTCCCCCTTTTCAATTCTGCGGTTTTATATTCAGCCACATCACCCTTATTAAATTACATGCTTAGTTCATTATTTCTGATAATTTCTGAATTTATATCTATTTGATGAACTTTTAAAATTGTGTTCAACAGCTTAATGGGTTTTTTTTATTTTGTGTTTGAACAATTTGACATTCGAAGATAAAATTATGAACTTTATACCTAATACATTAATTAGTTTAAAATTTGTAATGTGACATAGAATTTAGTGAAGCAAATTGAAAATTCAAAGCCTTTATTGTAGCTACTATAATAATTGAAGATAGATTATGAAATTTTGTTCTAGATATTTCAGTTTCGTTTGGGAATTCACAACATTTAATTAAATTATTTTATTATTGGTGCAGTTTGGAGGAATCTGTTGTATATCAACAAGGGATAAGCAACAAGAAACTTATCAAATTGATGGTGGATTTTGAAAAGGTGGGGTTTCATGTTGACCACAGATCCTGCCTGCCCAACAAAATTAATTAAGATTTTCCCAATTTTTATTTATAATTTGTGCATTATTATTAGGTTCATTTTGATGTTCTATTATAATATAATTGGGGTCTCTTTTTTATTTTTATTTTTATTTTTACTATTTTTTTGGAAATGATATCTAAGGACCAATGGTTTTGTTTAGAATATTAGCTTTTGAACATAACTGAAGGCCTGATCTTATGAAAGTCAATGACAACCTCTTAATTAAAGTGTAGGAAGAAAATCTTCCATTTTTATGTGTCCATCACAAGTTTATGATGGATAATGGTATCAAATTATCTGCCTTGTATATTCTCTCTTTGTAATTTTCATATATAATGAAACCCTATATTTTATTTATTGATTGTTATTGAATCAACTTGTACCTCGATTGAGAACATGTACCTCGATGCGCACGTTTATTTTAAGATGTCGTATTCAAAGTAAATCGATCAAATGATCTTTAAAATTGCAAGGTGCTTATTTAATAAGGATAGAGATTTCTATTGCTTATGAACTTGTCAATCAGCCAAATACTTAATAAAATAAGGATTTCTATCTTGATAATGTTACATGCATGTCGTGATTATTATAATGACTCTACCTTTTCTTTTAAAAGAATAAATTTCACCTCACGAGTTACGACTACTCAATTGTACTATCAACCATAGCATAAGAAACACGAGTCCAGAGACAAAGAAGAACGCAGGCACGAGACAAAAGGGTTAAAGTACATGAATTTTGATAGAGAACCTAGAACTGGGAGTTGAAGAAAAGTTGTAATTATGTCGAGCCTTTTGGAAAAATTGGTCACCGAACATAATTAGAACATGTGTTGATTTTTCTAAGTACTTACAAACATTAGAAGTCATTTCAAACCGTCGTTTATAAATAAGATTTTAAATATTTAAAATAAAAAAAGAAAATACTTCAAATTTAATCAAAGAGCGTATGCTAAGTATGGAGATCGAAGAAACGCGAAAATGTGTTTAATATAATATATTTATATAGCAATAACATAAATATAGTTATTTAATTGATATTAAGTTGATTATAAACTCTTATTAATCAATTTATTTAATATGTTTTATGATAAAAATTTGTATAATTATTATTTTATAATATCCTATAATTTTATATAACCTATTACATATATTTAATTTAAATTTTAAAATATGGTTAAGAATGAAGAATATAAATAAAATTGAAATCGAAAATGTGTATTCTCAGGAATATTCATAACATTTAAATAGAATACAAGCTACCAACTAATATCTACCGATAAAAAAAATATAAATATAATATTAAAATATATTTCATAACTAATATATTTTTTAAATATTATATTTCGGTAAATATAAAAATGTCTTCTTACCGTTTAAGATAAGTGATAAAAATAAAAATATTTATAGATAAAAGTTTGAAATTTTGAGTACTTCAATCGTTTATAATTCTCCCTAAACCCTAGCCTCGCTTCACCGTTCCAAAACCCTGTGTTCTCTCTCGTATTGCTCTGCCTCCAATGGCGACTCCTCCCTTCAAGAAGAACTACCGTTGTGTTCCATTCCTTCAACAGTTCTACGAAGGCGGGGCTTTTGTAGTATCATCAGACGCTTCTTTCATCGCCTGTGCTTGTGGCGACTCGATAAAGATCGTCGATGCAGACACTGCGGCCATTCGGTCGACTGTGGAAGGTGGCGAGTCTGAGGTGTTCACTGCTCTAGCATTAAGTCCGAATGATAAATTGCTGTTCTCTGCGGGCCACAGCAGGCAGATTCGAGTATGGGACCTCTCGACTATGAAGTGTGTTCGGTCTTGGAAGGTAAATAAGGGATTGAAGTTCATCTAGTGTTTTTATTTGAGTATTGAGGGATGGTTTAACTAATGGAAGCTTAATTTGGTCCCTCTGCTTTTAAATGAACGTGTCAAGTTGGTTATTGCGACTATAAACACCGGGGGGGGGGGAGGATTCTCAACTGTTAGTCTTAAAAAGATCAAAAAACTGTATAGAAAGTTAATATTTTAAATTATCCTCTCTAATTTGTATACCTAGATTTTCAAAAATTAAAGATTATAATTTACTATACCTTGTAAATGATATGGGAATTGTACCTCTATGTACCTGGTTGAACCTCAATTTTCTAGAATTGAGTATGAAGTAAAGTAGGAAGTTTATAATTTTAGGATTACAACTTCTAAGTGGTTCTTGACAGTGGATGTTCGACCTATGGGAATGTTTGACTTCCTTATGAATTAAACATATTCCTTTATTTTTTTCTTTGAAGACAGAATTATCGAATTAATATGCTGTTTTTCTATCCTGCATTTTTTTCCTTTTATCTTCAATAATGTTTTTGGCATCAAACTGAATGAACATATTGGTAGTAGTGAGGGACTGATGCTTTCCACTTCATTGTTTGTTTCCTTGTTTTGTCTTTTGACTTCAAATAGGGGCATGATGGTCCTGTGATGGGTATGAGTTGCCATTTATCTGGGGGATTGTTAGCTACAGCAGGAGCTGATAGGAAAGTCCTTGTTTGGGATGTCGATGGTGGCTTCTGTACTCATTACTTCACTGGTCACAAAGGGGTCGTTTCTAGCATTCTATTTCATCCTGATCCTAACAAACAATTGGTAAGTATCAGATTCAGAAAACTTCTATTTTGACTTTCTGTAATCTGATGCATTGTAAAGGAAATTGTTATAAATATCCTCGCCGCTTATCATTCACTATTACAGATGCTACTCGAAGAAAGTAGGTTGAAAGGGGAATGTTTTACTCGAATGTTGATTGTGGTTAGATATTGAATTATTAGAAAAGTTATGTGGACCATAGTCTTTGTCAAGGGTGAGCAAATGGCATCTCGTTATTTTAGAGGAATGGATTTATGTGCTACAGATTTTAATGAAATTTATCTTTTATTTAGAGAAGAGTTGCAAATACTAAAGGAGATGCCGTCTCATGGTTGTTCCCTTCTTGTGTCCAAAGCTGATTCCAACAACTATTACATTTATTCCTCAATTTTATCGCTTTTGGTCGACGTTTTCTTTCTTATGTATAGGACTCAACAGCCTATTTAGTATTACCTTATTACGTTTTCTAATTTTATGGTTGTGAAATGATATTATGTGATCTATGCGTTCTTTGTTTGTGTCCTCATTCATATAATCCTTTTATATTTGAAAATGCCATAAAAACGCTAAAATTAGTATCACTTATGAGTTCTGCCTTCAAATTGTTTGAGTTCAGTTTATCAAGAAATAACATGATTGATAGGATGCCTTCTCTTTCCAATTTATTATTGGTTGTACTTTTTACAATTACTGAGATTGGCCTTTGTATTTTAGCTTTTCTCTGGAAGTGAGGATGGGAGTGTTCGAGTTTGGGATCTTATGTCTAAGAAGTGCATTGCTACACTTGGTCACGAGTCAACTGTGACATCATTTGCTATATCTGAAGATGGTTGGACCTTACTAAGTGCTGGAAGAGATAAGGCAAGGCTTTATTTCTTCTCTCGTCCTTCCCTTTCCCTTTCCAATTATTATTTTATTATTTTTCAAAATTTGTGTCTTCCCTTTAAGTACCATTTACTGTGCTGATCAGCCACATATATATGTTTCTTGTTATTTTTCTCCTTTTCAAGTTGAATTATGTGTGGTTGCTTTTTTGTTTTAATTTTATTGATTTTGCAACCTGCACTCTATAATTCTACTTTGTATAACCGAGGCTGCCACAATGCATAAAAAAGTTTCTACTATTGCTGTGTAAACAGATATTTATTCAAATGTTGATATGCTATTGTATGGCTGAACAATTGTTGTTATTTTTGATTTGCCAAATCATAGACTAGAAATCTGGACATCTAAGCATAAATCTCTGTCTGATGATGAACCGCCTATGGTCAGGCGTAAATTAGAGCTTGCAGTTACTAGCTTACCTTTTAGGGAATTGTGGACCTGCACCACCTCACTGCCCGTTGCACTGGACTCAACTTTATTCAGAGTCCTGAAAAAGGAGAAAGTATCAGCTGCAGCGTATTGAACAAGAGTTGCTATTATTGGTGGTCAATCAATTATCTATAATATTATTGACCTTAAGTTGACATCTTACTAGTGTAAATTCCATTGGGTTCGTGGGTTATTTGAAGGAAACAAAATGCTTTTACGGAGAAATTGGTCTGGCAACCTAGTGGTAGACTTGGATGAATAGAAGCAGTAGAATTTGGAGGATGTGGATAGGAGTTTCAGGGATAGCCCATGTCTTTCAATGTATCAACTTTTCATTGATGAATGAGGAGTACACCACCCATAGTTGGCCTCACACTCATCAAGGTCAATGAAAAAAGTGAAGTAGATGATACAAACTATGGTAGCATGTAATATCCTATGAGATTCCTTAACAACTATATATGGTAGAGTTAGGTGGTTGCCTTGTAAAATTAGTTGAGATACACGTAAGATGGTCCAAACACTCTTCAACATAAAATTAAAAAATGATGAATGATGAGTACGAAAAGGAGGTTTATACTTGTCAGTTCTAGCTATGGTTAGTTTTTAGTTTTAGATAATTACAGCAGATGTTAAGTACAAAGTTTTTGTATTTGTTTGTTCTGGCTGTGGTTAATTTAATAGTTACGAATGTATGAATTGCTAATTTGGAATTTTCCTGAGATGCTTCCTTACTGAGTGGTAGTTATATACTAATATAATGCTTGTGGTCTTGCAAAATTCCTTGGAACGAGCTGACAAGCAATAACATCATGATTTCAGGTTGTGAATGTGTGGAACCTGCGTAATTATACCTGCAAGAAGACTGTCCTAACTTATGAAGTCCTTGAAGCTGTTCTTGTTATTAAATCTGGATCAGATTTTGCTTCATGTGTTGGTTCTTTAAGTCAAAAAAGAAAGGAAACTAGCGTGTCCTCTGAAATCTACTTTATTACAGTTGGAGAACGTGGGGTTGTACGTCTATGGAGTTCTGAGAGGTATAGTTTCAAATATCATATAATTGCTCTTCCACGCTTTGATTGTCTGTTTGTTATTTTATTTTACCATATGTATGAAGAAACACTTGTATTGACAAGAAGAGAGTACAGGTTGGGGTGTAATAAATGATTTCTCCTGACCACATGCCTTAATATAATAAATGTTAGCCGAAAGGATAATAGTGAGTTGTGCGTTTACTTCTTAATTTGTTTTTTTTCATAAAACTTATTCTGTATGTGTTTTTACAATCATTTGTAATGTTGTACTATTGCTTGCATGCCACATGATATCGCCTAGTATGCATATGGATGGTAAATCTTTTTTTGACACTTTTCCCCCTGTATTATGAATGTTTTTACATCAAAAACTACATTTTCAGTGCAGTTTGCTTGTTTGAGCAAAAGTCCTCAGATGTTTCTACCAAGATGGATGAACAGAACAGGGGCTTCACTGCTGCTGTCTTGTTGCCTTCAGATCGAGGATTGCTTTGTGTGACAGCTGATCAGCAGTTTATTTTTTATTCTCCAGTGAAAACCTTGGAAGGCGAAATAAGTTTGACTACAAGCAAAAGGCTGATAGGTTATAATGAAGAGATCGTGGACATGAAGTTTTTGGGCGATGATGAACAATTTCTTGCAGTTGCTACCAATGTTGAACATGTAAATTACTCTTCCTTCCTAATTAAGGTCTTTTGTTTGCTAACTTTATTGATCCTGTGAATCTCAAATTTTAATATGTTATGGAGGGGCCTGACTAAGCGAAGGGTCTCTCAATTTCCATATGTCAGTTTGTGGAAACTAGTGAGCCATCTTTAACGGGTGCTCACCTGATGACTTATTTATGGACAAATGTCCTGAACTAGGCTTGTATGTGATAGATTTTCCCATTTCTGTTTGATGACAGTACTGTTTCTATAGCTATCCTGGCTGCAGCTACCCTTAGATAATCCATTTTCACCACCATTGCATTTAGATATGATGGACTACTTATTCTCTTTGATTAAATTGACATCTATATGGACATCTTGATCGTTAAATGAATAAAATCTGGATGTTTACAGATCAGAGTTTATGATGTTGCTTCCATGTCATGCTCATTCATATTGGCTGGTCATACGGATATAGTTCTTTGTCTTGACTCCTGTGTATCAAGCTCGGGAACTACACTTATTGTCACTGGAAGTAAAGACAACAATGTAAGTTGTCAATTCCCTGTTTCAGATGAACTTGCTTATCTTTCTTTTCTCTTCATGTAAGATTTTCCTTACTTTTTTTGTTTTATATATATATATATATATGTAGACACACACACACACACACATTTTTATGGTCATTCCTCTTTATTCTTGCTGTGATTAACTAGTCCTGAATCTGAATTTGACGTATGAGTACGATGTATTGGCACATTATATTAGTTGGTCAAACACTTTCTATTTTATGATTGGTTAACTTCAAGAAATGTATACTTCCATCTCATACATTTTCCTGTATAGGTTAGGTTGTGGGAAGCAGAAAGCAAAACATGCATTGGTGTTGGTGTAGGTCACATGGGAGCAGTTGGAGCTGTTGCTTTTTCAAAGAAGAGACGGGACTTCTTTGTTAGTGGCAGTAGGTAGGTGGATTTTATTGAATGCCTGTTTCATTTTCATTTAAAATTGCGTTCTGTAGATGGAGGCATTGACTAGCAATTTTTAATTAATGATAGTGCATAATGTTCACTTGGAGAGAGATTTCTCAAACGGATGACATGATGATCAATTCATTGGTTTGCCATATTCGTGTGGTTTTTTGTGCCCCCAAGGGGTGGCTTTGTTGGATAAGGCCTATGGTGTCTAGAGGTTGTGTGTTTGAATCTTTAGGTGAGCTTAATCAGAAAAACTTTGATATCTCTAAAATCTGGACCATGGAACGTGTGTGGACTTTTAAAAAAGGACTTTCTTAGCATATAAACTAAGAAGGTTATAGGATTACCATGGGAAGCTAAAAGGCATGGTAGACACGGATACTATAAGACTTGGCACTGTGACATGTTACTTTTTAGAATAGGACATGAATGTGGCTAGGCTCGTACACAAGTTGGGTTGAGTTGGATTAGGGGTATGTTTTGGACAGCGTGGATACAGTGTCATGGTTTTGCAGGATCTCAATCTGATGTATTTATCGCCCTCCATCAAATCTCCTCTTTAAATAAACTTGTTAGTACTGTGTCCTGGTTTATCCTTAATCCTTCAAACACAACTAACCCTGATTATTGACAATCTTATTATTCTAATCAAGTCCTTGACTGAGGACCTTCAAGTCCTGTGCTTCTGTTTTACTCAACTGAATTGATGAAAAGTGTTGTGGCCCGTATTTTAGAATATACCCTAGGCATCTGTTTTGCTGACTGAATTTCTTTTAGTTCCTTGATTCTTGACAAAAAAAATCACGACGCAAATATATGTGTAGAAAAAATGACTTATTGTTTCTTCATTTATATTTAATTACCATTCGGTTATTTGGTTCAATGTGTTACTTTAGTTATCCCATCAATTTTTTTCCATTTTTTTTTTGTTTTGCACAAAATGCATATACCCATTGTACTTTTTGTGTAAATGTTTTTAGGTTACTTGCTGACAGATTAATTTATATCATTGTCTTGTTTAGTGATCGTACTCTTAAGGTGTGGAGTTTTGATGGTCTTTCAGAGGATACAAACAAGCCTTTTAATTTGAAAGCTAAAGCCATTGTAGCTGCCCATGACAAGGATATCAATTCCATAGCAGTTGCGCCAAATGACAGTTTAGTTTGCAGTGGTTCTCAGGTTAGTAATTTTTAATTAATATTTCAGCTCACTTCCAAATAAGTTCTGTCCTGCCACCGGCAGTCTTATATCGAAATACTTGACCCTTTCTGAAATAAGCATTCTTGATTTCAACTCTGAGAGTGGAGAGTGGTGAGAGAGTTCAGAATTATTCACACTCCGCTAGGAGTGCTAAATATTTGGCTTCTAGTTGGGGCACATCATCAACATCGTTTTGCAACTAAATTCTCCTTTTAATTAAACTTGAGCCATCTTTTGTACGTGGGGGTGGTTTTTCTCCTCTCTTATTTTCCAACCAATGAAATGTGTTTTCCCATTAAAAAAAGAAGACTTCACAATTAAAAAGTGATTACTGATGTTTTATTCTTTTGCTTATTATTATTGATTTCCTTATGAATAAAAAGTTTTAGTTAGATTAGACTGGATTGTTGTAATTCAATGACATGAGTGCTTTTTCTTGGTCTTGATGGTTTTAATATATTTATGCCAACTTGAGCACATATAAAACATTTATCCTCAACCCAAAGATGAGGTATTTAATTTCTACCCCCATATGTGAAAACAAAATCTTATATTACTAAACTGTATGGTCTCTATTTTAGAATTTAGATTGATTAGTTTTCGTTCACAGAATTTTTTTTGTCTATTAATAATTATCTATTCTTATTAAAATCTTTAAGACAGGATGATGAGCATTGTTAATTCGAAGGAAACTGATTTTTCTGTCAGTGAAGAATTAATGCAATACTTAATATTACACTAGCATAATCAAACGGAATTATAATCGAAAAAGGGCCACTTAAAATTCAATTCTGACCTTCAACTTTTCCTTCTAGTAGTGGATTTGAGCTTCTTTTGGTGGTTTGATTACTAAGTTATTTTCAGAGCCTTCTTGAGGGATTTTTGAAAAGCCTTCATTTTGGGTACTTGAATGTTCAGTAAGCTATTAATGTGCACCAAGCTTCACCAAAATCAAGGTGTACAATGGACAACTTAGTTGGCTCTTTACTGTCATAAAAAGATAGACTCTTTTCCATGAGAGCTTGTGTTCTAAATTTCATCTTGTCAATTTATGTTGATTTCTTGTCACTTTCTTCTGAAGAATTCTGCCTTAGTTTGTTATGCATCTTTTAATTTTTCATTGTTAGGACCGAACGGCTTGTGTTTGGAGGCTTCCTGATCTGGTATCTGTAGTTGTGCTTAGAGGACATAAAAGGGGGATTTGGTCTGTAGAGTTTTCTCCGGTTGATCAATGTGTGGTCACTGCTTCGGGTGATAAAACGATTAAGATATGGGCAATATCAGATGGTTCCTGCTTGAAAACTTTTGAAGGTCATATGTCAAGCGTGTTGAGGGCTTCTTTTCTTACTCGTGGCACCCAACTTGTATCTTGCGGTATTGATTCCCACCACTATTGAGTTTGGCAGTTATCAAAAGTGTACTAAGTTAGATTTTTGACACAACCAAGTAATCGTCTTTTGCAGGTGCTGATGGATCAGTTATGCTATGGACAGTAAAAACAGAAGAGCGGATGGCCGTCTATGATCAGCATGAAGACAAGGCGAGCAATTTACTATAACCTTAAACCCTTGGAAGGCTGTATCAATTTGGACACTAAACTTTTAATTTCATCAAATATAACCTTAAAACCTAGTTCAATTTTTGCTAACTTACCCACCAATTTTAACAAAATAAAAGGTTTAAAAATCTCATTAACTCATTAATTTCAGTAAAATAAAGTTTTGCACAAAGATCACTTTGACCATTGCACAAATTAACCATTTAATAACTTTGCCAAAATTAATAAATTTCAACTAGCCCTAATCCTATTTTTCTTTTAAATTTTATCAATTTCATATCATACCCACGTTTTTGATTCATTAAACGCATAAGTGGACCTTTTTTTAAAATGATATTG
Organism: Cucurbita moschata; assembly: GCF_002738365.1. Taxonomy (NCBI): domain Eukaryota; kingdom Viridiplantae; phylum Streptophyta; class Magnoliopsida; order Cucurbitales; family Cucurbitaceae; genus Cucurbita; species Cucurbita moschata. Next base: position 1,169,730 of record NW_019268526.1, on the reverse strand, counting down.
ACGTAAGAACTTATTGGAGGATCACTTTTTAAGGTTTATGTTTAAGATTGCAACCTTTATCTCTCTGTTTCCTGTCAATGAATGAAAATAATGTAGTTTCAATTTAATTGTCACCTATCTAAAGAAAATAAGGTGAAGAAATTTGTTACTGACGACATTTTAGTGTTCAGATATGGGCAATAGCTGTGGGAAAGAAGACAGAAATGCTTGCTACAGGTGGTAGCGATGCTGCTGTCAATCTCTGGTATGATTCAACAGCACTTGATAAAGAGGAAGCTTTTCGAAAAGAGGTTAGATGGATATCTTATTATCTATTCAGTTCAGCATTTTTGTTTAGAGAAATTAAAGATTTAAGATGGTTTAATCTTTTGACAAATGGAACCTTTTTGCAAGTCTATGGTGCTCTATATATTTTTTTAAAATTGTTATTTTTAATCTATGGAACCTCAAAATTGAGAAATAATTTTCTTTTCTTGTTTGAATTGAATTTGATCTGTGGGTTCTAACATCTAGCGGATTTATCATTGTTAGATTGGTTATCCCTGACGTTAAAGGACTTCTTTCCCATGAATTATAAATTACTCACCTGACGGCCATACTGTCACTTGGTGTAACTGCCAGGGAATTGATATAGTTTCATTCTGTGGGTAGAGTGCTTGTTGTTCCGGCGATGGGGTGCTTGAGGTTTGAAAGGAGGTTAGAAGTAGCTGACATTCCGAGAGACCTTTGAGCATGTGTACATATCGTAGAGTGATAGTGGCCGTGAGCCTTCGGCATTATGCTGGGAGGGGCTTTATTATTTTTCCAAATCTGTGATTTATTGCACCTAGGAAGGTGACTATTGAGCTATCGGGACCATCTAAGAGAGTTATGGCCCGCTCAAGTGGGTGAAGGTCGGGTCGATTATCACATCCATTCATGGTGAATGGTTACTTTTAATATATTGGCCTATTATGGAAAGCTGACATTCATTGATTTATTGAAAAGGTCGGATACAAAAATCTGTAATTCTCCGTTGGAGTTTACAGAAAACCATCCAAACTTGAGATAATTATAGCCACGTTATTGGCTTTTTGGATTAAGGAAAAAGTCTGATTATGGTTTCCAAAAGTTTTTGAAATTGTTTTTATTATAAGTACCCCCATGTTTTATTATAATTTGTAGATAATGAATTAAAAGCCGAAGCATAAGTGTTCTTGTTAAATACTTTGTCCATTGAACTAATGACAGATAAGTCTTGGGCGTGCACATTAAATTAAGAGATTGAAAGAATCCTAAGCTTCTTATCTTAAGCCTTTGTATGCATACATTGATAATGCAGGAAGAAGGTGTTTTGAAAGGCCAGGAACTGGAAAATGCTGTTTCTGATGCTGACTATGCGAAAGCGATTCAAATTGCCTTTGATCTTCGTAGGCCACATAGGCTCTTTGAACTGTTTTCTGAACTTTGCAGGTTAGCAGTATTTTACATTTTGTGTAATGTGTTTACCTCATTGGTATGTACTTAGTTTTGTTGTTTCCACAGCAAGAACGACTATGATAATCATGTTGGAAAGACCCTCGGTGCTCTTGGAAAGGAAGACTTTCGTCTATTGTTTGAATATCTTAGAGAATGGAATACGAAGCCTAAACTTTGCCATGTTGCACAATTTGTGCTTTTCAGAGCTTTCAGCATCCTTCCCCCAACAGAGATCACTGAGGTGTGTCTTCTACTGTCTTTTCAAGTTTAACATGGAACACGTCTAAGATATTTCAATGTATCCTATCTGGCAAATGACTTTCCTTTTAGTATGAAGCTTATGAAATCTAAAAACTAAAAACTAAAATTAGTTTTTTGATTTCCTTTCCTAGTCCCATAGTTTGGCTAGTATTCAGAATGTTTCTTTTGAAAATAGCTTGGAAACGAACAAAAAACGTGTTGGTAGATGGCTGTTGGAATCGCATTCGTAATGGAATACAATCGGAGTTCAGTTACAAGAGTTCATGTGTTAGGAAGTAGTTTTAAATGGACCCTTCTCTCTTGGATTAGAAACTTTAATCAAAGGAACGAAAATGAGTTCATGGGAATGCGTCGTTCCAGTATGCATTATGCCAGGCCATTTTCTTTAAGTTTGCTCTCTCTGTATATGAGCGTGCACGCATAATGGACTAATTAGCTCTGACTTTTTTGTTTTAATTAGCTCTGACTTTTGGTGCTTGAAATTGGTCATCTATCATTCAGGATCTTGTAGTTTGTATTTGAATGTAGATGTTCCTAGAATACTTATATCTATTATTTTTTCAGATCAAAGGTATTGGGGAACTCCTTGAAGGTTTAATCCCATACTCCCAGAGGCATTTCAGCAGGATAGACAGGCTTGTAAGAAGCTCATTTTTGTTGGACTACACACTGACTGGAATGTCAGTGATTCAACCAGAGACTGATACCAAAATCTCTAACGACGAGCCCCCAGTTGACACTGATATGAAGACTAGAACAGCAGATTTAGTACTTCCGAACGAACATACCGATGAACAGAACGAGACTCATGACGAGCCAGAAGATAAGGCTCTCTCCAAGAAACGGAAATCTAAAAAGTCGAAAAGTAGCGCAAAAAAGAAAGCTAAGGGTGTGGCCTACACTGAAGTTGCAGCAGTACCGTTGGCAGTGTAAAACAAGTCAGGTTGGTCGTAGTTCATAGCCATTAGTTTCCTCAGACAAGAGGTATGTCCGCTCGGTTTCTCCTTGCCCCCCACACTATGAGTGGCGGGAAGAAGTTGTGAGAAGCTGAATCTGTATCAAAGAAATGACTAATCCACAAACAAAATCACACATCATCCCGCTTTCCCAAGCCTTGTCTTCACCATGGTGGCGGCCATACAGCAAGGGCTTCAATTTTGGTAACAAAAATTTGCTGATTATTTAGTGTTAAGCTTATGAACAAACCATCACAAGCATTAGTAATGATTGAAACCTGGGTTATTTAGTTATTTTTTCATATGTCTTAACGATATATACTGTTTTTTGGGCATGTTCTTCAGAGACTGTAAATTTGTGAGTATGCTTCATGGAGCTGTTAAGTTATGCATATAACCATAGCCTATGGTCAGCCCCTACCCGAGAAGGAAAAAGAGAATCAAAATTTTATTTCGCCTTTAAATCGTCATGAAATTTAATCTTAGGGTTTTTGGCTTTGAATTGATAACTATTGGTTGTAACGTTAATATGTTTATAAGTTGATATCTGGGTTTTGATTTTCATTATTACTTTAATAAGTTGAAAAGATCACATTTATCAGTTATTGGTGTTGTTTTCTTTTGACTATTAAAAATTGGAACAAAAATTATTTTTCCTTGTAACATAGGCAACAGATGGTACTAAAACTCGAGAAAAATAAGATTGAAAATGTCAGATCGGGGAGGAGAAACATTTTTTACAAGGGTGTGGGAACCTTTTCATGGCATTTGTGTTTTAAAAAGTTTGGAGGGTCAGTCAAGGAGGAGAGCGTGGAAACCTTTTCATTAACATTTGTGTTTTAAAAAGTTTTGAGAAACATTTTTTTCTTATAAGGGGGTGGAAATCTGTTCATGGCATTTGTGTTTTAAAAAGGTTGGAGAACGAAACTGAAAGGAAAATTTCAAAGAGGATAATATTTGCGGATTTGGACCGATATAAGAAACTGAGATGGACTTGAACTACTGAAATTGAGATGGGAAAGATGATGGGAAATTTGAGAAAAATAGAGTTATTTTTGTTTTTAAAAAATTAATAAAAAAAAAAAAAAAAAAATATATATATATATATATATATATATTAAGATTAATTTTCCCTAAATTTTATTTATATATGCTATGCAGTAAAAATAAATTATTTAAAAAAAAAATTAAACCGTAAATAATTCTCAATTTTAAAATTTCAATAATAAAGAACAAATTATAATATAAAATAATTAATGAAAAAGTTGTGAATCAGAGAGAAACCTTAAAGAATGCAAAAGTAATTAACGGAAAAGTAACAATAAAACGCGTAAAAGAGGGAATGAAAATTGGAATTTAGAAGAAAAAAAGAACAAAATCATATTCTCAAATTCAGGATGAGTCCCATTGATTTAATTCCTATATTTTGATAATATTCTTTTTTTTTTTAATTTTGATAATAGCTGATTTTTTTCATAAATATTAAAATATTCATAAAATATAATATTTACAATTTTTAATATAATTTCAAATTTTGATTCTTTATTAAAAAATATTTTCATAAAATAAAAACAGTTTAAATAAAATTCTTCAAATTTAAATCCAATAATTATTAAAAGAAACTAACTTTTTGAATTTAAATTTGGTCGTCATTACTAGACAATTATAGTGTAATTTTTTAATTCTAGACTTTCAATTCCGGACACAACTATGAACTTTAAATTTTTTTACAATAGAAAATCCTAATTTTTCACTCTTTCTTAAATATAACACCTCATATATATATATATATATATATATATATATATATATATACACGCGCACGTACTTTTATAGAAAATTTGTATAGAATAAAAAACCCTAATTGAAGATTATTGGTAGACTATCAAAACGTTGTATCCTCATGATTTATGACATGTTTTAGAGAAAATTTAAAATTATTAAAATTACTTTTTAATGTTTAAAATTATTTAAAAATACATTTTTAATCCTTCAAAATTAATTTTAATGGTATAATATCCGTTATAAATTACTAATTTAAACATAGCTCAACATACTTTAAGACATTATATTAAAAATAATAAACTAAATAACATTAGGTTAAAAATAATAAACTAAATAACATTAGGTTCGCGTGTACATTAAAATTCTAATATTTTTACGAAAAAAAATAACAACTTTACATTAAAAAAAACATAGAATCAACATCTCTTGCTTTGTTCCAAATCCACCAAATGATCTTTGTTTGAACCACTCATCCAATTATTTAATTGTTAGTGTTTAAAGATTGGTTCTTTGAGAAAAAAAAAAAGTATAATTATTAATTATTGTTCTTATTTTATTCCAAAGCAAAAGAAAAAGGAAATAAAAGTTTTAAAAATATATAAAAAAGAAATAAATTGTCAAATAATTAAAAGTCTTTAATTGCTGGCTACCATTTTAAATTATCTCCAAGAATATTTACTTTAACTTTTCATTTATTTTATTAAGTAAAATAATTTAGGAGTGAGAAAATATTACAAAATTAGGGAAATTAATATTAAACTTACCAAAAAAGTAGAATACATGCCTTAGTTATCAATATCAATTATTTACATACCGAGTATATAAACAATGCGATGAACACGCTTCTATAATGTTTCGATGACTCTAAAAGCTAGAACAACTTAATTCAATTTGTATCTCGATCCTTATTGATTAGAGTTAGGTTATGAATTGATTTAAGTTGGGTTCGATTCAAATAAAATAAAAACTTTCTCGATTGAATTGGTTCATAAATTCTCCTAAAATATATACTCTTATTTTTACTTTATTTCATAATTTTTTATTATTTATTCTCCAACAACTTTTTAAAATAATTTTTAACGTAAATTTTAATTAAATATCTAAAAGGTGAATTAATATATGTTTTATTATATTTATAAAAAAATAAAAAATTTGAATAAATAATTCAAATAATTTTAACCAACTCAACTTAAAAAAATTTGATTAGGTCGAGTTGAGTTGGTTTGTTATTGTTTGGGTTAAAAAAATTATGACAAGAACCATTGATAAAAAATATTATTAAAAAAAGAACGAACGACTGTTAATCTAAAATATTATATTTGTAACGATTAAAAGAAAACTAGAAAATGTCTAAGAGAGTAATAAATATAATAATTATAATTCAACTCATTAAAATGGTCAATAATTAAAATATATAATTTTTATTTATAATTTTAATAACTAAAATTGAAAAATTAAGAGTAAATGGTTAGAAATTATAATGAAATATATATTTTTTAGGAGAATAAAAAAAATATAAACTTAATTTTTATCCCAAAAATAAAAGTTTATGATATTAGAAAAAAAAAACTAGAATTTTGATATATAAATGGGAAAATTTGGAAATAAAATAGAATTTTGTGTTCATAGTTTCACACAAAAGGGCATATTTTAGGTCAAATAGTCAAAATAATTGTCCTTTCAATAACATTTACTTTCAAAATATATCCATATTCCTTTCCCACCTCTCTTTTTAGATCTTGGTCGTAACATTAACGATATATAATGGTCGATATCTTAATAATGTAGTTCAACGAGCTACGGTACATATTCTTAACTAAAAATAAATAAATTACTTTTAGCTTTCAGTTTTCAATTTTTATTATACAATAATTTTGAATTTTTTTTTTCGTAAGGTGTTACAGTCTTTTGATATTAAGTTGTGTTCGTGATTATATCATTTGCAATGTAGGAGAGAAGAAATGATAACATCATCAGTATTTGGAGCATCCACGAGCAAAGAGGTTGATAGTTGATTCACATGGAACGACCCCATTTTGTATACCAGTTCATAGAGTATAGATGACTTTTAAACTCAATGTAACACAAATTCATGATCAAGTGGGGATGAGGGCTACTGTTTGATACTCCAAGGGTGTAAAGATTCTCGCAGTTCAAGGTATAAAAAATATCATTCAGTGCAGTAGAATTAGCTGAAGCGGTGGTCTTATTTGAAGACGTTTCTTTAGTAATCAAGATGAGACTTCACTAACTCTTTTGTTATCATAATGACCCGTTACAATCTTTTGTTGATGCGTTAGTTAATAAATATCTCCGGTAATGGCACCCACACATTAATCATGTTCGGGGATGTTCTTGGAACAAAATTCGGGTAGAAAACCACCCACCTTAAGCCGATGATGCAATTTGCACAAATATTGCATTTACTTCTTGTTTGTTTTTTTTGCTACGTTTCGTTTCAACTAAAAAAACGTCAATATTTTCAATATTTGTTAATTATAAAGTAACAAACGAAAAAATCGAGAATAACGAAAGGTTTATATGCGAGTAAAAGAGAGTCATAAAAACAAAATTAAAACGGATCTCATACACGTAAAAACCAAATGTGTTTTTTTCCACCTAAGCTTCCGTTACTTATCGTCGGAACTCGAGATAATCAGATGAACGTATTAAAATACACGGAAATAATATATATTATATATTATTTTGCAAATAGTTTTAAACAAATATAAGGGAAAATAATAATATTATGCAATTTGTTAAACCAATTAAATTAATTATAATTAGAAGGAGAACGGAAATTTCAACGGCATGGAGCAGACCTGATGAAGCCCCCCACTTTTGATTTCCATGTTCGAATTTATTGACTTTTATTTTATTTATTTCTTCCTTTTTTTAGTGTAAAAATAATTTTAATAATAAATGAACCTTATATTAATATAATTAGAATCTGATCCCTCAATTTTATAATATTTTCCGACTGCATCCCCAAAGTTGTATAAATTACACACGAACTCAGATCATTTACTCATCGGAGTTTTTCATTTTCTCATCGGAGTTATTCACTTTCTCGGATTCCAAACAGAACCTCTGCACCAGAAGCCATGGCTTCTTCTTCTTCTTCTTCGTCGAATCGCCTTCGAGTAGGCTACGCTTTTCCTCCTAACAAAGAGCGCAATGTGATTCGCCCTTCTCTCGTCGATTACGCCAAGCTCCATGGTGTCGACCTGGTCCGTATCGACCTCCAAACGCCGCTCCTCCACCAAGGTCCATTTCATTGCATTATTCACAAACTCTATGACGATGCTTGGGCGGAGCATCTGCAGGACTTCGCCTTGAAGAATCCGGACGTCGTTGTCGTGGATCGTCCGGACCTAATCGCTCGACTCTACGACAGAGTCTCCATGCTTGATGTGGTAAGCCAGGTGAAGGCTTCGGACAGCGGCGTGAGGATCGAGGTGCCGAAACAGATCGTTCTGAAACAGGAGGATGGAGAAATCGATTCGATTAGGGATTTGGATGTGAAATTTCCAGTGATTGCGAAACCGTTGGCGTCGGATGGAAGTGCGAAATCGCATGAAATGTCTCTGGTTTTCAATCGACGCGGATTAAAGGATTTGGATAGGCCAGTGCTTCTACAGGAGTTTGTGAACCACGGCGGAGTAATGTTCAAAGTATACGTCGCTGGAGAGGAATCCGTGTGCGTGAAGCGGAAATCGTTGCCGGATGTGGCGGAGACAGAGGAGGAACTGGAGAAGAAACAAGACGGCGCGATGAAATTTTCGCAAATATCTAGGGCAGAGGAGAAGAGCGAAAAATGTAACGGCGCTGAGAAGAAGGAGGCGGAGGAGATCGAAATGCCGCCGGAGAAGATAGTTAGGGAGGTATCGAATGGGCTGAGGGAAGCGATGGGGATTAGGCTGTTCAATTTCGACATGATTAGGGACGGGAATGGTACATACTATGTGATAGACATAAATTACTTACCAGGATTTGCAGTACTGCCGGAGTACGAGCAATTTCTGACGAAGTTCTTCAAGGAAGTTGCAGAGAAGAAGAAGAAGAAGAAGGTGGAAGAGGATGATTCCGCCATTGAAGACGGTAAAGCAAAACCGCGGTGCTGCTGTTTCCAATGAAGGTGAAAGTCGTTACCATATTCGAGGGGCATTAAATACACCTTTTTTTTTTTAATTTAAATTTATTTTCTGTTTGTTCTTTTAAAAATATTTGAGTCCACGTTTGTTGAAGTTAAAATGTAATGTTTGTAATTTAACCGAGTAATAACTTACTTTCTATTTTAAATTTGTGGTATAAATCAACTCATTCAGACTACTCAATCAATTTACTTTAGCTCGATAGTCAAGATTCAAATGATGGGGCTGATAATCTGTGATCGATTCGAAGAACCAGATATGATTTTGCTTTCACTTCATACTACCGAGATTCTTGCCCGACGTTATTTTGGCTTAGAAGGCAGCGGTGAGAATGAGGATCACTTTGGAATTCATTGAGAATGTTAGGGTCTAAAAGCTCTCCATCGTGTTGGCGAACCTTCGGCCATGAGAAGGTCTTTTGGCTGCCGTGAGAAGCTTAGCTTGCTTTATTAGCCACGTGATGATTTGATGTTCGTAGAAGCTGGTCAAAGTGGTTGGGAGGGTGTGAAAACCTCTCCCTAGTAGGCCGCATTTTAAAACCGTGAGATTGACGACCATACGTAACGAACCAAAGCAAACAATATGTGCTAATGGTGAGCTTGAACTGTTACACGATCTTTTCCCATCTAAACCACGTGGCCATTACACCATCTCTTCCATCTAAACCATGTGCACGCGAGTGGGTGACCCTAATGCCACCGCCTACAAAGCGTTGTTCAATATTTGTATTGTTTATTGGTTGGGGGAATTATTTCACCCTTCAAAATATTTTTATTTTGTCTTATTTTATTGCCTTCATGAATGCCATTTTCAAACGGTGTTCTAGTTCTTAACTTCTTTTATATTGATTTTGCACCCTAATTTCATTTCTGTCTATGGGATTCGGACAATCATATCTGGCCACGAGTAATTCGAGTAGTATTTTAGTTATTTTTCACCTCTGAAGTATTTTAAAATTCATTCTCTATGTTAGGGATGTACATGTTCCAGGTTAGAGAATTTTTTTTGACTCAATTTGGGTTGGTTGGATTGGTAACACAGCCTAACTCGAAACTTTTCACAACCCCCAACCCAATCCTTTATTTTCTGGTTGGGTTCGAGTTGGGTTGTAAATTTTTTTTTAATTTTATTTATCCACAATTTATAATTATTGAGATTCAATCTTACATAAAATATATTAAAAATTCACAAACATATCTATATATATATATAAAGTAACAAAAATACAAAGATAGATCATGAAATTAAATAAACATTAAAAATGATTAGTTATATATATATATATATATATATATATATACGAAACAAAGAAATTAAAAGTAACAAAAATACAAAGATAGATTATGAAATTAAATAAACATTAAAAATGATTAGTTATATATATAAAACGAAACAAACAAATTAAAAATAATAAAATATAAACAAAAAAAAGTTATATATATAAAACTAAACAAAGAAATTAAAAGTAACAAAAATACAAATAGATCGTGAAATTCATTCAAAATTTATTTAATTTCATGACCTATCTTATATATTTTTTTTGTTTATATTTTATTATTTTTAATTTCTTTGTTTCGTTTTATATATATTTAAAAAAAGTTATATATATAAAACTAAACAAAGAAATTAAAAATAATAAAATAAAATAAAATAAACACAGAAACATGTATTTGACTAGCATCAAACTCGAGTGTGAGTATTCTTAGATAGAACTTAATACCACTCTGATAAACTTATTAATACAAAAAAAAATTTAATATATTTAATATATTTTTATTTGGCTCGAGTTAACTCGAAGGTTTTGCCCATAAACCCAAAACCGAACCGATCCAGTTCGGGTTCAGAAAAATGAACCCAACCCTACCCAAAATGCTAATTCAACCCAACCCAACCCTTGTAGTTCGGGTTGGGTTGGTCCGGGTTGTTGGGTTGAATGTACACCTCTACTCTATATGATATTGAAATTATTTACTTCAGCCCTTTGTCTTTGCTTGAGTCTCTTAATCTTTTCCTTTAACATTACTAGGACGTTTTAAACTTTCTTGAGTCACCTTAACCTTACTTAGGGTATTACACAAATAGTATCGTGTTTGAATGTAGTTTTTAATTTATCGTATTCTATGCTTATAAAAAAAATCTTGTTTGTTAAACAAATGATGAACGCGTCAATAATCTCTTTGAAAATCTTGTCGTGATTATTCTCGAATCATTATAGATCAAATGATGCAGTTGCACCTTTTACGCTCCAAATAATTACGCCCTTATTCTCCCATATGGTTGCATCATTGGTGCTATATGGTCTTAGTTGATCATATGGCCTAAGACTCGACCATATCAAAATGTACTTGGTTGATGTACCAGTTAAATCTCACCGTTAGTAAATATTGTCCACTTTAGATTTTTTCTTTCGGGCTTTATCTCATTTTTAAAACGGTCTGTTAGGGAGAGGTTTTCCCACCCTTATAAAAAATGTTTGGTTCCGCTCTCCAACCATGTGTGATCTCACAATTGACCTCCATTAGAGTTTGACATATTAGCTTAATGCCTCATCCAAAATGACATTTGGTCGACTTCTTAGGAGTCGGTTGTATAACATCTTATCGAATCTTTATGAAATCGTGTCCTATTCGTTGTGCCAACTTCAATGGGTAGGTACACGTCTAGCTCATTAGACATCGGACGCGTATGAACTTTGGACATCAAACCACATATAAGCTTTGGACATGTTCCTATGACTAATTTTCACCCCTTTATGTGAAACTTTTTCAACTTTTCATCCTAGTGTACACTTACAAAAAGGAAAAAAAAATATTGGACTATATTAATAAAAATACTATTAAAATTTTAATTTTATATAAAAAATATCTTTAAAATTTTAATAATATATTTTAACGGTTAGTCTGAAATGAAAATCATTAATATTTTATTTTATGAATATTCATAAATTTTTAATAAAATTTGATATGAACCGAGAGACATCAATCATACAATATACTCAAATGAAGATATGAAGAAAATATTATTAAAATTATCAAAAGATATTTCAATTCATGTCACGTCGATGAAGAATGAAGTTTCATGTTATAAATTTTTGGGTGGATTACAATTTAGAGTAATTTAGAGTGATTGTATTTCATTAATGTTAATTATGAATGTTATCATGCGTTTAATAGTTTTATTTTGAAGCTATATAAAGACATGTATGTTGTATAAAGACAATGTATGTTGTGTTTGTAAATAGACATGGAAGATATAGTAAAAGGAGCATTTGTGCTTTCTTTAGCAAATGACTAAGTTTCTTTGCAATTCTATGTAGTTTAGGTTGCATGTAAAATCATTCAAGCTCGATATGATTAATCTTGTTTGTGGAGTGATTCGAATCTCAAACAAGTGTTCTTGAGATATTTGATCAACAAGAATCATTCAAGCTAGACATGATCGATCTTGCTTGTGAAGTGATTCGAACCTCAAACAATGTTCTTGCCTTGAGATATTTGATCAGCATAATTCTGAATCTTATTCCCCTTGCAGTGATTACTTATCTTATTATTTGGTATCAGAGTTTCAGACACAAGATCGGATATATGTTTCCTTCGCGTTTATTCCCAGTTTAATTTTTATTTATTTTCATCTTTTTAGTTTCTTCTCGTTAATATTTTATTTTAAGAATATTCGTAAACTTTTAATATTAAAAATTATTTGAAAAATATAATAATTTTAATTTTTTTTTAAATTTTAAAAACACCTTTAAACTAAATTTTTTTTTTTTACTAGTATCTCATTTAAATACTAACATTAAAAAAGTTTGAAAATAATTAGTGAAGATTTGTCCATATATTAACGGTAATAAATTACTCACTTAGGTTTCACTACCAAGACTGCCACCGCCAGACGCTTGTCTTCCCTCTTCCTCCTCTGGAACCCAAAATTCCACTTCTCCACCCACTTTCACTTCAATTTCTCCTCCATTTCTCAATTTCCCCAATACCCTTTTCCCGGTTCATCTATCCCTCCATGTCTTCCCCTCGCTTTCGAGTCGGCTACGCCTTTTCCCCCAAAAAGGAGCGTTCCTTCATCCTCCCTTCCCTCCTCGACTACGCCAAACTCCATGGCATCGACCTTGTTCGAATCGACCCTCTTATCCCTCTCATTCACCAATCCCCCTTCCATTGCATCATCCACAAGCTCTACGACCCCTCATGGATTCAGCAACTCCGCGATTTCACTTCCCAGTTCCCTGATGTTGTCATCGTCGACCCACCGGAGCTAATCTCCCGCCTCCTCAATCGCGATTCCATGCTCCAAGTCGTGAATCAGGTGAAACTCCCAGAAGGGTATGAGCGGATTGATACTCCCAAGCAAGTCGTGGTGAATGATTTGGATGTCCTGGTCAAAAATGGGTTACACGCGTTTACCGATTTGGGGCTTAAATTCCCTGTAATTGCTAAGCCCTTGGAGTCCAATGGCTCTGAGAGGTCTCATCAACTGTGTTTGGTGTCTAATGATAGCGGATTGAAGGGATTAAACCCCCCGATTGTGTTGCAGGAATTTGTCAATCATGGCGGTGTTGTGTTCAAGGTTTATGTAGTGGGGGAGTGCGTGGTTTGCGTAACGAGGAAATCGTTGCCGGATATTTCGCCGGAGGATCTCGAAAAATTGGAGGCGGTTTCGAGTTTTTCAAAGATTTCGAATTCAGGGACTCCAGTGGACAACAACGAGGGTAATGTTGAAATGCCATCTTTGGATTTTGTGATGCATGTGGCTGCTGGGTTAAGGGAAGCAACAGGGCTTAGGCTTTTTAACTTTGATCTGATTAGGGATAGTAATGATCTGAATAGGTACCTTGTGATTGATATTAATTACTTACCTGGGTATGCCAAAATGCCTAACTATGAGCCTTTCTTGACCAAATTTTTGTTGGATGTTGTTCATAAACGGAGTGGTGGTGGTGGAGCCTTTAGTTCTTCCTATGTAAATGAAAACGAGGTAGTGTTCTGTTGAAAGTGAGAGGCTATCAATCAGCTGGGATGTTACAAAATAATTGGTATGCCTCTGTTGTAGAGCCTTTTAGAGGGTGTAATACAAGTTATAAATATGAAGCTATTAAGGTAAGTAGTAGGCTATACTTGGTGTTTGATTATGGATCTTTTGTATTGGGTTTATATCTTAGGATTCCTGCAAACACTAATGAATATGAACTTGATATGACTTTGTTCCATTAATATCTTTTCATGTTCGTGTTCATTGTTTGAATTTTGCTGTGATGATTCGTTGTGCGTATCGTAATGTGGTGGAAGCTGTTTTTCGTGGTTTTCGACTCGGCTTGTTGGTTTTTACTCGAATGAATATGAACTTGTTTTGCATTTGCGTGGTGAAGTAATTCCTCTGTTCCCTTTTGGGCAAGTTTTATTGTGTAAATTAGGAACTGTGACTTGAACTGCAACTTCCATTTAAAGTTCTGAAAGGGATTTTTGCTCATAATAGATATACTTCATTAATGTGTTAGCTCTGAATTGTTCCTGTGAATCATGTAACTGTAAGCTGTGGCTGTACCATTATAGGAACTTATTTTTTTTCTTGGTTTTGTTCAGATCTTTTCTTGCTTTAGAAGTTTTATTTAGTGCTTTCCAGCCCAAGCAGCTTACATATACTTCCCACAAAGCACCTTAACTGCAAGGAGCACTTGTATCTTGCTCCCGAATGAGAGAACAAAGCTTTTTAGGCCACCCGAGAACATACCCTTGATCCGGGAGTTTCTCTTTCAGACCATACTATTAAATCTAAGTGGGTGCTGGGTGCTAGCAGATATTGTTCGCTTTGGGCTTTTTCTTACGGGTTTTCCTTCAAGGTTTTTAATGCGTATGCTAGGGAGAGGTTTCCATACCCTTATAAAGAATGATTCGTTTTCCTTCCCATTTGTTGTGGGTTCTCACAATCCACACCCCTTTCGGGCCCAGTGTCCTTGCTGGCACTCGTTCCCTTCTCCAATCGATGTTGGACTCCCCAATCCACCCCCTTCGGGGCCCAGTGTCCTTGCTGGCATACCACCTCGTGTCTACCCTCTTTCGGGGTTCAACCTCCTCGCTGATACATCGCTTGATGTCTGACTCTAATACCATGTGTAACAGCCCAAGCCCACCACTAGCAGATATTGTCTTCTTTGAGCTTTTCCTTTCGGGTTTTCCCTCAAGGTTTTTAAAACGCGTCGTAGGGAGAGGTTTCCACACCCTTATAAAGAATGATTCGTTTTCCTCCTCAATCGATGTTGGATCTCACAATTCACTCTCCTTCGGGGACCAACATCCTTACACCGCCTTGTGTCCATCCCCCTTCGGGCCTCAGCCTTCTCGCTGGCATATCGCCCGTTGGTAGCAGATATCGTCTCCTTTAGGCTTTCCTTTTCAAGCTTCCTCTCAAAAGTTTTTAGAACGCGTCTGCTAAGGTGAGGTTTCAACACCTTTATAAAGAACAATTCTTTCTCCTCTCCAACCGATGTGGACACCGGAAATCTCTCTCTTGGAGTGCATCTAAATCAAATAAGAGAAATAACCAATCATCTTGCTGTTTGCGCGATTCATTATGTACTGTCTAGATTTTTGCTCTCAGTTCTGTTTATTTCTTGTCTTCCATTAATGAAATGATCAAGCACACCGTATAGTTTCTTCATTACTTCATATTTATACATTGTTCAAGTAAATATACAAGAAACAGGCAGATTAGTACCCATCACCATCTTCCCATTCTAGCAGAAAGAAATCATTTACAAGAAAAGATAGCTAAATAAAGCATACTTGCATGGTTTCCAATCCTCATGGCAGATCAGCAAGGAGAAAACGAGGTAGCAATGAGATCAGATACCGCTCAATGTAAGTTTGACAGATTCCCTTTACCTTATTCATACGTACAAGAACCTTAAATTTCCAGAAATGACTGCATGATTGTTTGGTTGTGGAAGAATATTTCATTGATTACTTCTAGTTGATGCTGTGATTTCCAAATCTAGGGAAGCTGACTTTAAAGCTGTAGTGAACATTTGATTCTGATTGGTGTTAGAAACTGATGCTGTTCTTTCTTTTTATGTGTAAAAAACTGTTCTTTTGGTTGGAGCAGTTCATATATGGTAGAGAGTAGCACTGTCGAACGTGACACAGTTGGGGGAATTATTGGAAAAGTTGGAGGGAAGTCTATTGGTTAGTTTGGATGAATTTTGGAAGGGTGAACACTGCAGTAAGAAGGAACAAAAAAACATGTTTCATAGGAAATTAAGGTTGACTTTTGCCGTGTCGGAACCATTCATATGAGCCAAACGATAAAGTAACAATGTTAAAGAAGAGAGATGTGTCTTATATGAACCGAACGATGAAGTGACGATGCCAACGATAAGAAACATGTCTCATATGAACCAAACGATGAAGTGACAATGTTAAAGAAAAGAGACGTGTCTCACAATGAACTGTCAATCTTAAAGGAAAGAGATGCCGTCAATGTTAAAAGGAAGAGACACATTCGATATGAACCAAACGATGAATTGACAATCTTAAACGAAAGAGATGAATTGTGTACGAACAAAACGATGAAGGGACAATGTTAAAGGAAAGAGGCGCATCCCATATGAACCAGACGAACGATGAAGTGATAATGTTATAGGGAGGGGACACAACCCTCTTTCGAGCTAAACGAACGATGAAGTGATAAGCGATGCAAAAGCTCCACCTAACTATATCAACGAGAATTTTATTGATTTTGTTAGGTTTTAGAAATGATTATAATCCTTCTTTTTCATAATTTTTATGATATGATATTGTTCATTTCGAGCATAAACTGCCACGATTTTAATTTTTTCATTTTACTCGAAACGAAAAACTTCACTACGATGATAATACTGTTCTTTCCTACCAATTTGGTCACACTTCCAATCGAAAAAGTACAAATGCAACTACAAACGAAAGTAAAAAATTTTAGTCACATATAAAAAATACCATATTACGTTTTTCTTAAGTAGCAAACGTTGGACACGTAGTCCTTGTATAAATTAAACACGAAGAATCAACATCGTCAATATAAAACAAAAATGGGTTACATTGATACCAACATCATACATTACAACCAAAACAAAATGGCAAAGTAGGTGGGTTAGTTATATTTAAAGGTCAACAAGATACCTACTCATTGAGTTCATGAACTCCTTTTGTTAAACAAGCTTAATATGCTTGCCAATTAATCAATATATCACATCATTCAAACATGAATCGCCAACTCTTTAAAATTAGGTCCAAATAGAAAAATAGCATACCAATAATGTCTATGAGCTTGTCACTTGTCCTAAACAAGTGAGTATATTGGAAAGATGCCTTAAGATGTTCTCCACGCTTGGTAATATATGTATGAAGAAGAAAAAACGAGTCTTTTTGGCTTAGTCATGTGATGAAATCTTTCGATGTTGGATAAAACGTGTTTGAGTTTTAGCATAATGTGGTCTATGTGGTTTCGATTGAAACGAAAACTGATAGACTAGGAGACTCTTTATTCTTTAGGGTGGTTTTGTGGAATCTATTGGCTTGTGAGAGCGAATATAAAAATAGTTAATGATATTAGACTAAAATCAAGATGACTGAAATTTTCAAATGTCTGAAACCATGAGTGCTCGAAAATATAGATGTGTAATATGTTTAGATAACTATAGTTATTTTAAAAGAACATTTGTAAGGATAACCGAGAATATTTAGTTAGTTACGTTAAAACTTGTACGTTTGAAAAAAAAAAAAAAGAGAAGACCAAAACATTAAAAAAAAACATGTCTTCAAACTGAGAATCTCTAAGACCTTTGAAGGCATCTTAGGATGTCCGAGTATCTTACATTACTTCAAAATGAAATGAGTAACTTGTTTTCTTTCCTCATTAAACAAACGGTGTTGTAAAGGAATTTTTAGATTCCACGTTGGTTGGAGAGGGAACAAATCATTCTTTCTAAATGTGTGGAAACCTTTCCATAGCAGACGCGTTATAAAAACCTTGAGAGGAAACTCGAAAGGGAAAGCCCAAAAAAGACAATATCTGCTAGTGATGGGCTTGAGCGGTTACAAATGGTATCAGAGCCAGACATCAAACGGTGTGTCAACGAGGATGTTGAGCCTCGAAGGGGGTAGACACCGGGCGGTTTGCTAGCGAGGACGCGGGGCTCTGAACGGGGATGGATTGTGAGATCTCATATCAATTGTAGAGAGGAACGAGGGCCAATGAGGACGCTTGCCCCAAAGAGGGGTGGATTGTGAGATCCCACGTCAATTGAAGAGGGAAACAAAACATTTTTTATAAAACGTAAACCGCTCCCTATCAAACACGTTTTAAAAATCTTAAGAGAAAGCCCAAAAGGGAAACCCGAGAAACCCCAAAAAAGACAATATCTACTAACAGTGAGTTTGGATTAAAAAAGAATGTCTTTAAGCTCAAAGATATAAAATGAGATCATTGTCGTAGCCTACAAAATAATCGACATACATTTAGATTTGAAAAGAAACTTCCGTACAAAAGATTCCCTTTCGATGTTCTAGAGACCGAGAAGCAAAGAAGTTACCTAAAAAGATCCCACTTACCTTAATAGACAAATTTGCTGTTGGTAGAATCAACAATAATATTAATCAAAGGACGCAAATAGTCTTACCTAATAGTTAACAACGACCCTTGACTTTTTTGTCAAATGAAATTACATCATCATTATTCTTAATCAAACGCCATTATACATCGACAATTATTTTATTTCGGAAGTCCTCAAAACCGATGAAACCTACACAGAAAGAAACAGACCATTAGAACACGAAACCCTAAAACGCTCTTTTTAATTGGTCTATTTACTCATTTCACGTAGACACATATAGCTATAACTGATATAGAGTTGACAATGAATTAAAGTAGTACGGAGAAACTTTCATCTTATCAGCGCGTCGTAATTTCTTTTCAATTTAGGAGGTACGGTAGAGAAATTCGACACGAGTTTGCACCTACTCGAAAGTCCAACACGTTAGATGGTCTTCTTCTAGAAGCCGAGTCTTTTTTTCTAAGTCGCAACAACTAATGAGCTAGATATGGTTTTGTAGTAAGTAAAGTAGGACTTTTAATTCCAAATATGTCTACGACATTATTATAAAATACCATTTGATTAAATGGGTCAAATTAAGTTATGTTATTACACTTCAATTGGATAGCCATTTTGTTCTTATTAAAATAATGGAAGCCGAAAGTGAAGCTTTGATAACAATAACTAATGTCATATACAATTTTTTTAATACCCATTTGGCACACTTTCTCTTTCTATTTAATAGAATTATTTATCAGCGTTCGAGACTACCCGACTTAAATCATAAAAGTCGTAAATATTGAGTTGAGTTAATTTTTTTTTAAAGATAAAAAATTTGATTCCGTTTGTGAGTTGTCCGTTTTAGGGATTGACGACTTACCCATTTAGTGACTTTGGCACTAGACGTTCCAAAAATGGGGTACTATCGGATCGGGTAAATTCAATAATAAACGCCTGTTGACATTCCAGCCTTCCTTCTCCTTTCAGAACCTACTCGAAAGAGAATCTAGTGTTTTTTGGTCGTGAATATTTGAATAGGACGAACCGCCTCGTGGTTTGCTTCAGAACAAAACAATTAGAATTGACATTTTTTCCGAGTCAACTCGATTAACACGATCAGCCCAAAAATAGGGTTACAATCCAATCCAACCTTATTCTACCGTTAATTCTTTTTTTCGATAATATTTAACATTTGTAATCGATGTTAATGATATACTGTGACTTATAAATGTTTGATATTTAAATTTTATGAGATTTTAATTATTAATGTAACATGCACGGTGGGTAAGTAGAATAGTTATTTCGATAACCCAACCCAACTGAATCACGAGAGTTTAAATTGAATAATTTAAGAAACTTTTTGGTTACGATGCAATTATTATTATTTTAAGGTTTTTCCCTTTGAAATTTTGCTAGTTTGAACACAAAATCTATTAATATCCACACACATAAGTCAAATGAATCAATTATATCTTAAAATAAAGTAAAGAATTTGTTTAATATATTTATTTTCTTTCTCCTTCTAGAAAACATTAAGACTTTAACTAATTTTTCTTAGTTTTGATCTTTGATTATGATTTTAAATGTCCAATAGTAGCTTAATTAATTAGAAAATCTAGTAGTAAAGGAGGTGAAGTTGCTGAATAAATTACATCAAATCCGTCTTATTTATATAAGAATCATACATCGATTTATGTACAAAGAAAATGCGGAACCCTTTATGTATCACCACGAGTGATTAAGAAATGACATCCTCTACTGAACCTCTACGAGACCGACCATGGCGGAGGAGGAGTTTGGCTGTACAAAGAAAAAAAAATCATATAAATTTAATATAATTTAAAGTACTTGTAAAATGAGTGATTTTTATTCGTATTCACTTACTTGATCGCATATTTCCAGTAAGAACTGGAACTTTCGTCATCCATGATATCTCCCCAATTATTTTCTATGGCGGTTGGTATTTTCGAGCATTCGGGAGAAGCTGGAATCAAGTCGGGAAGTGAGTTTGGGCATTGGCTCATGTCATAAAAAGACTCCGCTCGATTGCAATCGTTTTCTAACGCTAACGTAGGTGCGGTTGTCGCATAGTCATCACATGATAGTGGTTCTTGTAGGGGTTGTATGTTACTTGGGAAGGTTTGAAAAGAAGATCCAATGGGGTGATTATAAGTTAGGTTTGTGATTTGTTGTGTGTTGAAGAGGTTATTTGAAATGGCTAGAGATGAAGGAGAGCTTAGAATTTGTAGAACATTTTGGAGGAGGTGAGCTTTTGCTAGTTGAGTGGCTTGTGTGTGTAGCCTTGACGAACTGTCCCATGGAGCTGTGGAAAGAGAAAGCAAGTGATGAAGATTTGAGAAAGTGTTCGTATGATGATCGAACGGCGTTGGCATGTGGGTGACGGGATCGATACCCATTTGGAGAAGCTTCTTCTTCAAGTGAGTGTTCCAAAAGTTCTTAATCTCGTTATCCGTTCGTCCCGGAAGATGGCTAGCTATGATCGACCATCTGATTGCAAGAATTTATACTCCTTTTAGTGTTATTGTCAATAATTTTCTATAATCACAAAGCAAAAACTTACTTGTTTCCGAGAGATGCATGAAGGCTGATGATAATTTGCTCTTCTTGATCAGAAAAGTTTCCTCTTTTGATATCAGGTCTAAGATAGTTCGTCCATCTTAATCTGCAGCTCTTACCACACCTATTCAAACCAGCAAGATTTGGAAGAGCTCTCCAACTCCCATGGCCGTGTTTTTCAATATAATCCACTAATATCCGATCTTCCTCAGGCGTCCAAGGTCCCTTCTTTAAGCCGTTCTCGTCGAGCATCGACGCTCTCGACATCACGAGATGAGTTAACGGGATGGAAGAGAAGACGACGAAGAAGCTAAAGTTGGGAATGTCAAAAATGGCAAGAAAGTGGGTGTTTTTATAGGGTGAAGAAGAAGGTGGCTTTGACATTTAGAAGCTTTTGATTAATTTGATGATGGGATTGTTTATCATTTGGGATAACTTCCAAACATGTCATTATGTATGACTTGTACAAAAGGGGTTGAATGTGAAATTATGTCTCTTTTTACATTAACTTTCTTCGATAATGTTTTTTTTCTCCAAAATAAATAATAATAATAATAACTTTTGACATTTTAGTCCATTTATTATTATCTAGGTGTAATCAACTAATCTAAGTGGTAAAACCAAACAAGTTTGGTCGTATTTAAGGTTCGATATAGCTAGTCAAAATATATAATTTAGTCTAATGGCATTTGAATTTATTTTGTTAGGAACGTTTCAGAGATAGACAGCAATTCGAATCAATTA
The DNA here is from genome assembly GCF_002738365.1 of Cucurbita moschata. NCBI lineage: Eukaryota > Viridiplantae > Streptophyta > Magnoliopsida > Cucurbitales > Cucurbitaceae > Cucurbita > Cucurbita moschata. Next base: position 1,148,221 of record NW_019268526.1, on the reverse strand, counting down.
ATCTTTCCTCAGTAGAAATATTCTTGTTTCAAAGAGAAGAAGATGGGCTAATCGCATTGGCAAAGAAATGTTCGAACAACCCTACAATCATTCAAGGAGAGAGAGAAGACCTGTTGCAGCGGTTTTTCTTTTTACCTCGTGGCCAACTCGAAGGGCTGAATCTCATGAGGACGTCTTCGCTCATGAGTTGGAATACACTAAACGCTAAAATTATTCTAGATAAATCTATGATCAACTAATTAACGTAGTAATAAAGTACAAAAAAAAAAAAAAAAAAAAAAA
>NW_019268526.1:1111628-1147593 GCF_002738365.1 Cucurbita moschata | reverse complement strand
AAAAAAAAAAAAAAAAAAAAAAAAAAAAGGGACACGTCAGCAATGGAAATTGGACCAAAATTCCCAAGGGTTGGTTTGTTTAAGAATGGATGATTATTCATTATTATACGCAAAAAACTTAGTATTATTTTTCTTTGGTCGGAGCCTACCTAATTCTAATTCAACTTTCAAACAACTTTTTGGAATTTTAATATATATATATTTTTGTTCATACCCATAATGTCAAATAAATAAATAAATAAATAAATAAACCCCACAATTACCTTTTCTAGCTATTATGATGTAAATTTAATCTAAGAGTTACCTCATTATTTCTTTGGTATAAATTTAACATCATCTTTGTGTGAGCCAATACAAAAAATACATTATTTTTAGGGAACACGTCGAATGAACGTGAAACATAGTTTTTATTATTGGAATTGATTAAGAGTATAAGTTTATGTCCAAGAATCGGAATCTGGATTCAACATTTGATGATCTTAGCATTTTCCTACAACATTATGTATAACGACTATGATTTTCTCCTAAAATAGAGTTGCTATTAGTTGGTATCAGAACTCTAGACTACAAATTCTATAGACTAGCATACGATGTAGGCTTAACATGTTTCATGGTCCCAACGCTAACGTCCTGTCATCGTCAGGTATGTCATGTGTAAGATAAGAAAAGAATTAGGGTAATTTCCATTGGTTGAAATTGTCTGTAACTAATGATTGACATTGTCACCATTGACTGTATCATTGTTGATTGAGTTCTATTATGATATAGCATATGATATAATTTACACTAGCGAATGGTAGGCTTAAGGATAATTCTATGTTGGTTTTATCTGGACATGGTAGGATTAGTCAAGGATAAGCCTTAACTACTTATATCTCAAGTTAAGACAATACACTTTAGCAATACTCAAGCCTTGTACTATTTATATGTCAGATAAAAGCAAGACACTTTTGTACGGTTGACGACGACGTCGTATCAAAGACCATAAAACTTGAGTAGGGTAGTTGCATTTTATTTTGTAGATTGTACGATTAGTCAAACCTTGTGCAAATACTCAAGCCTCATGCTACTTATATTTTAGGTAAAGGCAAGACATCCATGTACGGTTGATGGTGACGTCGAATCAAAGACCATGGAACCTGTGTAGGGTAGTTGCATTTTATTTTATTGATTGTAGTAATAGAATAGAAAATTTTATTTCGCATTGAATATTTCTCATTACTTTGTTTTAAGACTCTTATGCAACCTTAACATCGTTTTATGAAATTGTTTTAAATGAAGGTTTCTGCTACTTTGTTTTAAGACTCTGATGCGAATATATAAGTCCATAGCATCGTGTTATGAAATTATTTTAAATGAATGTTTTCGCATAAATAAGTAATGTAATGCATACTTAAATACTATCCAAAACTTGAATAAATTAATAAAAATATCTGAGTTAAAAATATCATTAAATTTTCAAAACTTTTATTAATACGGTTAAACATTTTTCTAAACTTCAAAAAGATTTTTAAAGTTCATTTAAAAGTTTAAAAACACCTTTTAAACATTTTTTAAAAGTTCAAAAATACTCTTCCTATATGTATATGAACGAAACGGTTAATATCAAATTTTAAAAAATTTCTCTGAAATGTCAAAAGTAATCGTCATTTAGAAAAAAATAAAAATTAAAAAGTATAGAGATGTTCTAAGAAATGTAATCATATAACTTTTGTCTATATATCGACAACAAAATTATGAATAAATTTTTTTATATTTCAAGAGTATTTTTGAAATATTGTCGAAAGTTTAAATATATTTTTTAAATAAAATGTTAACGACTTAGCATCCAAAACTAGGGTAACGATATTTTTAAATATTTTTTTGAAAGTTTAAAGATATCGTAAAAATTTTTGAGAGTTTAAAGGTATCTTTGTGTAACAGCCTACGACTACCGCTAACCCGTATTGTTCGCTTTTACCCGTTATGTATCGTTGTTTGTTTCATGGATTTAAAATTCATCGGTTGGAGTTGGAAACAAAACCATAAGGCTAACAACGATACGTGACGAGTTAAATTTTTAGACTCATTTCATTTAATTTTAATTTTAATTTTTAATATCTAATTAAATATATAAATACTATTTTTCTACTTATAATCTTTTTTGTTTTGTTCTAACCCATGAAAAGTTCTAGAAACTAAAATGTATTTTTTGTTTTTGTAGAATCCAATGAAGTCTTCACAAAGTGACATCATTTCCATTTAAAAGTCAACGTGGGAGTTAGAAGGATCATTGGATTCTTCAATGTTTTTCCTCTTTTAAATTTCATCCACATTTTATCTACATTTACAAGTTTCCTCCGTTTTTCTTTTGGGATGCAAGTTTCTTCCCTTTGTTAGTTAATCTAATATTGTTGAAAATTTATTGTAGCCTTTTTAAAGTGTCTTTATGGCTTGATATTTAGCCGGCTCGAGCTATTCGAGCTATTCGGCAATCGATTCTTTGATGAAAGAAAATCGTAGGTTGCACGCAAAGAAACGTTGTATATACATGTTGTAGTTCATCACCACATTTTGATGCTCAAGTCACATTCTAAGTGTGCTAAGTATCACAATCGCACTCATGCGATAATTGGACAGCGATTGTGCGACATTTGTTTTAATTCAGCGAATAAGTCAGTTGTGTGTAATTCTTACTTGAGGACAATATCGGCATATGCTCGAGTCTCGAGTCACGTTTGAGAGAAATGTTTTAGAAAACGTGAGCGAGAAAATATGTTGAAAATAATTTTAAAGGTCATGTAATAAACTAAAAACGAGTAGGAAACAACAATGATTTTGATAACATATAACTCGGGTAGGAAAAATAACAACTAGCCACATCTCCCTAATAGTGCATTTTGGGGCATTTTAGCCTGGCTGGTGTAGACATGATTTTGGTGACCGGTCATACACCCCTGTATTGTTATAACATGAAATAGTAAATGTCTATCTAACGTGAAAGCAAGTAAAAGAGGTTTGAAACGGCCACGCGGCCATGCACAACACGTCTTGGATAAGCATAACTAGGACATTCGACATGTAGCCACAAGCAATATAACTTAAAAAAATATAACCGTGACAATAAATAAGGAGTGTATTATGTACGTGAGATGACTCAATTCTATTTATAGATTGATTTGCTTCATCATTATGTTTATGTTAACCATGCGAATTATAGGCCAACAACTTTTCTATGAGTGTAACACTAGGTTGGAAACATTTAAGATGGTCTGAGTTTTATCAATGAGCCCTTGTAGAACGGTTGAACCTATAGCCAATCTAGCTATTGTGTGTTGAACCTATAGGTTCGTTGGAATTCTTGCGCCTTTTTTTGGCAGAAGAGTTATTCTTTTTGTGGCTGTTACATAATGGTTCGAGGTCCGTTAGAGAATACATTTTTAACGGTTCAAGACTGAAATTTTGGATTCTTTAACTTGGTTCTAATACGCTCGAACCCTTTCCTTGTAGTTTCAACTTTTCAAGAGCGTTTAAGGTACTATGACTATCTTTAGCTAGTTTAAAATTTTGAAGTCAAGGCTAGCTAGTTTAAATTATTAAGAGTAAGTTTAAATTATTTTAGGTAAAATTAGATGGGTTAATTCCTATAGTTTTTGGACTCCCTAGCCATTATTAAATTTCAGAAAGTAGTGTTAAGCTAGCATCAACGAGTTGGAGTTGTAGTAGGTTCAGCCTAAGGCAACCAAGTAAGTGTTCTTATTATCTGCTCGATTGGAAGACTTGTCTTATGTATGATGACACATGTGCCCAATGACCCTTGCACCTGCCATTTATTAGTATCAAAACGAAACCTTTGTCCTTCCAAGGCATTCAAGAATAGTAACTTTCATATTTAATAATCATAATTAGCCACTAAGTAAATGTAACAAGAGAGATAAGAGAGATGGCCAAAGCTTAGAGGCTGACCTCCTCGAGATGGCCATTAGGTGTCAGAAGAGTATATGTTACTTAATGTAACAAGGAGATGAGACTAGAGGATTGTGTCAAAAAAGATGATCAAATGCACATTAGAGGGATGATGAGTGCGGACGTGCACAGTATGACGAGCAGGGTATTCATGAGGAACATGACACTATGGGGTTTCGCCGACCTCCGAACGTCGCTACAGATTAGCTTGATCAGAGCGTCCGGGGGGTGTGCGAGCGCCCTGAGGATTCACACTCGCACATGTGGGTCATGTGTAGGGAAGTACTACACATCCAATTTGTCCGAGACTGGAGGCTACCCCTAGATGAGCTAGAGATAGGTCCGAATAGCCTGATTGCATGTGTTTGCATTAACATGACCCCTTATAGTGAGGTCATTTACTGAGTATTCTTCAAATACTCAAGTTGTGTGCCATATCACTTTTCAGGTAAAGGCAAGGCGTCCATGGATGGTTGACGGCGGCATCACAAATAGAGACTGTGGCATGTGCATAGGGTAGTTGCATATTTAAATTCATAGTCTTAGGTTAGAATAGGACGTTTGCGTTTCGTTATTTAAATTATTTCATTTGTAATTGTGTTTGTTTTAATTTTAAATTTCACCGTTATGTTTTGAAACACGTAAGACCGAGAGTGTTTTCTAGCAGTTTGAAGTGTTCTAAATGTTTTTAAATTTTTCGTTATTTATGATGAGCATCTAAGAGTTATATTCCACATTTAAGAGATGAGCATGAGACATTAGTAGCGACTTTGAGTACGTAAAAAGATAGGTCGTTACAAAAACTATGAAATTAAATAAATGTATTTACATGAGAGAATGTATATTTAAAAAAAAAAACAATAAATTTGAGTGGATTTGGTTCTACCCAATCTAGTTTTAGAGAAATCTATACACCAACCAAATGGATAAAACTTTTATTTATTTGAATCTAACTCGAGTTGAGTTGTGTTGATCTGATTTTTCGAATCACTCGGTGTTGTTAAGAATAAAAATCAGAGGTGGGATTGAAAGTGAATTTTTCATTAATGTTTACCGCATTTAAAGAGAACATAGGCTAGCAACCAACCCCTAAAAATAACAAGAAAATATACTAACCTTTCTATATAACAAATATATCTTATAACTAATTATATATAACAAAATATATTCCACAAATATGTTTATCTTAAAATCAAATTTCATAATGCCCTTCAAGTTGGAGAGTGTATGTCAATCACACCCAACTTATGAGACCCAACTTGTCTCTCATAAAATTAAATTGTTGTCTTCCCGAAGCTTTACTAAAAATATCTGCCAATTGCATTTTAATCGAAACATAACATGGTTTGATGATTCCAGCTTGTAACTTTTCTCGAACTATATGACAATCTATTTTAATGTGCATCGTACATCTTGAAAAATTGGATTGTCTGCTATATGCAATGCTGCTTGACCATCACAATATAACAATGTTGGTTCAGATAGCGAAACTTTCAAGTCTTGAAGAATGTATATTAACCAAGTTACATTTTAAACAAGTATTTATCATCGCTCAATACTCGACTTCTGCTGATGATCTGGATACATTGGTTTGCTTTTTAGACGTCCAAGAAATAATTGAGTTTCCCAGAAGATACATAACCAAGAACAGAATCGAAAACCACCCTAGTTAGAATCGCAATATGCTTGTAATCTCAAGTTGTTTTCACATGATAGTAGAAGTCCTTGACTAAGAGTACCTTTGATGTATCTTAGAACTCAAAGAGCTACCTCCCAATGTGGTTTTCATGGTTCATGCATAAATTGACTAAACATACAAACTGAATACACTATGTCAGGTCTGGTAACAGTTAAATATATTAATTTGTCAATCAATTGTTTGTATTTGCTTTAATCATTCAACTTCTCTCTTGTTAAAAAAGAAACTTCAAATTTTGCTCCATAGAAAATTTTTCTAGACGTGCTCATGTAAGTCCTATGTTTTGAAGAATGTTTAAAGAATATTTTCTTTGAGATATAAAAATTCATTTTATAGATAAAATTCAATGCTGAGAAAATATTTCAAATTCTCTAAATCTTTGATAAGGAATTTCTCGAGTAAACAAGTCTTGAGATGTTGAGTTTCTTTGAGTTCATTGCATTTCAACAGAAGATCATCAATGTAGAGAAGAACTGTAGTGAAAGAAGTACCTCTACTCTTAGTAAATAAAGAGTAATCAGCTTTTGACCGAGTGTAGCCTGCATTTTGTATAGTGGTAGAGAATATGGAGAACCAATTGTGAGAAGCTTGTGTTAACCCATAAAGAGATTTATGTAGTCAACATATTGTATTCTCTCCCTTGTTGTCGTAGACCTAGTGGTAAAGACATGTAAACTTCCTCGCCTAGATTACCATGAAGAAAGACATTTTGAACATCCAACTTATGAGTGAATCATTTTCAAGTAGCAGCAATAGGGAGTAAGCAACGAAGTGTAGTAAGTTTTTCGCTGTCAGAGAAAAATATCACTATGTAGTCAATACCTTCAACCTGAGTGTATCCCTTTGCTACTAGTCGAGCTCTATAATGTTCAATGGAGCCATCAGAGTTGTATTTAATCTTGTACACCCAACGACAACCAATAGTTTTATGGTCAGGTGGTAGAGGGATGAGAGACCAAGTATGATTACATTCTAAAGCTGCAATTTCAGAATTCATAGTCCGCTGTCATAATGGGTCACCAACTGCCTCATCCTAAGTTTTAGGTTTTGTATGAGCTGTAAGAAGAACTAGAAAAGCATGTTAGGTAGGAGAAAAACAAGAGAATGAAAAATAATGATGAAGAGGATACCACCTAGTGCTAGTGTTGGGACTTGAGCTAGAGGTTAAATGATTGGATGCAGAAGATATCTCATAATCATTATGCCAAGCTGGAGGCTGTTTTGTAACGGAACCGGGAAAAAAAAATGATGGTCGTCGACAGAGCCGAAAACTCCGGCGGACGCCGGAGTTTTCGCTCGCACACGACCCACAAAGGGTGGCCAAGGGCTGGGATGCCACAAATCGCGTCCCCGACCTTCAGCCACCCTAAAAGAACTTGCAAAGAAACGAAAACGGTGAGGAAAAAGGAGAGAGAATAGAAAACCGACGGAACTCCGGCGAAGCCGAACCGTATGAATCGACGTCGAAAACCCCCATTTCACACCATAAAAGTAATCCCAGAACCCTTTACACGAATCCCGTACGCTGAACACCGTCGGCAAGGAAGACGGAACGGCGGACTTCCGAGCTTCTCCAGATCCGGGAGTGCGAGGCCCTTACCAACGAAATCTGTACCAAAAACGGGGTTAGGGTGAAGGATAAGCTCGGGAACGGGGGAAAAAAGAGGGAAAAAGGACGTCGGGACGACGTTGTCGAGGAGAGAGAGAGATCGCCGGAAAATCGTGCAGGCAGTCGGGCGAAGAGGACGAAGTCTGACCCGAGATCTGGATCGGAAACCGAACCGAACCCCGTCCCTTCGGTCAGCCCAGAACCCACGTTACCCACAGCCCATCACCCGCGAGCTGGCCCATCATCGCGTGGCCCGTCACCCGCGTTCGACCCGAGACCCGCGAGCGACCCGTTAACCCACGCCTCGACCCGAGACGACTGCACACGCGTTGCTCTCTGATTGTGCCACGTGTCACGTCTGTAGCGCGGCTCCTCTCGGCTCAAGCGGCTAGAAAAGGGGCCCAAGAGGTGTGTAAACCGACTGGTGGGTCCATACTTGCATGTGTGAGCCGTGTGTAAAATAGTAAATACACATCTATTACCCGCTTAGGATAGTCGCCTAAGGGAATACATATTTAAATGATAGGTCTCACTCATGATTATATGTGTTTGCATCTAACCCCAATAGTGGTCACTTACTGAGTATTTTTCCTCCGTCAACGATTTCTTCCGATTTCTAACCAAAATAGCTCTCCTATGTTTTTCTGTTATTTTCTTCTTCCAACATTTTCCTTTAGCTTTTTTCCTCCGTCAACGATTTCTTCAGATTTGCTTAGTTAAAAACAACATGGTCCATCCTCTGTTGTGGATCCTTCTATGCTCTCACCCAAACTCTCTTGTTCTAGAGAGTCTATCACACCTTTTGGTGTCTCCGTGATGACATGTGTGGACTTGTTGGTGTTGCTGTAGGGGCACTTCTAGGTCTGTTGCGTCTCCCTCTTCTTCCAGAGTAGTGAACTCTATAACAATCTGCCTTTTATCGCCAACACTACACCAATATCACTTCTTCTCTTCTTCAAATACGACATCTCTACTTACACAAATTTTCTCATGTTGCGGATCACACAACCCATGTGCCTTGGTCCCATCCTCTACGCCAAAATACACCATCTTTTGGTTTCTTTCATCAAGCTTTTTGATATATGGTTTTGCCGTCTTAACATGTGTTATACAACCAAAGACTCTTAGGTACTCAAAGTGAGGTGTCTCGTCGGACCATGCTTCATAGGTGTCGCGAGTGTCCAGTGCCTTTGTCGGTGAACGTTTTAGAAGATAACCGCATGTCGTATTGTCTCACCCCAGAATGTCAAAACAAGTATAAAAGGCAAAGGAAAAACTTGAGGGGAGAGAACTTTTGGAATAAAGTAATCTTAAGCACTTAGCTTTTCAATTCTCTTTGTTGTTTTGTTGTTGTGTTGTTGTGAAAAATTCATACTTTTCATGAGTATTTATAGTGGATCTTGGTTCACAACCACAAAACTTGGTCTTGAAAACTACTACCAATTCTCTTATAGTTGCTGATGTTGACTCTGGCAATTTGAAGGAAAATGTCGACAAAAAACTGACAGAAGGTTTCTTCGAAAGAAAAAAGAGCGGAAGTAAAAGGAGAGAGGGAGAGAGATTCGCTGAGATTTGCTGAAGACTTGATGATTTATTTCTCTTCAGTTGAATCGTTTAAATAACAAATCTAATTACAAAAATAGAAAAAACTAATTACAAAAATAGAAAAGTGGGGTAGACTACAAAAATAGAAAAGTGGGGTAGACTTCGCCTGGCCAAAAAAATGTCAACTAGAATTACCCTCTTACATTCATAAGTTTTGAGATAAAACAACCTAACTAAATAAGGAACATAGCTTTTATTTAACAATTTCCTCCTAAAAGCTGTGCTATATCTACCTTATTATTTGAATTTCGATTTTTTAGCGTAGTTCTTCAAATTTTACCCGCACCAGGGACTTGGTGAAAATGTCTCCAAGTTGTTCCTCTGTTTGGATGAAATCAATCTTGATGAGCCCTCGATCTGTACATTCTCGAATGTAGTGGAATCTGATTTCTATGTGCTTGCTCCGGTCATGCAGAACTGGATTTTTTATCAGGGAGATCGTAGCTTTGTTGTCTACATATAGCATTGGTGGATCGCTTTCTCTCCCGATGAGTTCTTCCATTAGTTGCGCAAGCCAGACCCCTTGTGTTGCTGCCATCGAAGCGGCGATGTATTCTGCTTCGCAAGAAGACAAAACAACTACCTTCTGTTTTGTTGATTGCCAACAGATCGCGCCGCCTGAGAGGAAGTAGATCATTCCGCTGGTGCTCTTACGATCATCAATGTCACGGCCCATGTCACTATCACTGTAGCCGACCAGCTTGAGTTTCTCATTTCCTCTCCCTGCGCAGTATCTTACACCCCAGCCTCTGGTTCCGGCTACATCGCGTAAGATGCACTTTACAGCCACTAGATGCTCCTCCCTAGGTGCTTCCATAAACCTGCTCACATATCCAACAGAATAAGCAAGATTAGGACTAGAGTTCACCAGATAGCGCAGACTCCCGACAATACTGCGGTAATTGGTGGAGTCGACTGTCGTTGTAGTGCCGGCCTTCCTTAGTTGGAGTTGGGCCTCCATTGGCGTCCTTGTAGGATTACTGTCCACAAGCCCAGTTGTGTCCAGCAGCTTCTTCGCGTATGCACTTTGGCAGATGGAGATGCCGGTAGAATTCTGTTGCACTTCGATGCCGAGTAGTAGCTGAGAACGCCGAGATCGCTCATCTCGAAGTTCTTTGACATCTTCTTCTTGAACCTTCTGAGGACTTCCACGTCGCTTCCAGTGATTATGAGGTTGTCGACGTACATTCCCACGATCAGTCGCTGCTTGCCATGACCGTGCGTGTACATGCCATGCTCAGAGGCACAGCGTTTGAATTTCAGTGACAGTAGGGTACTGTCGAGCTTCGCGTTCCAGGCTCGTGGGGCTTGTCTAAGCCCGTAGAGTGCCTTGTGCAGGCGCAATACCTTATTAGAGTTGTCGTTGTCTAAGAAGCCAGGTGGTTGTCAGACATAGACGGTCTCCTTCAGCTCTCCGTTAAGGAAAGCAAACTTTACGTCCATATGGTGAACCTCCCAAGAGTAATGTGCCGCAATTGCCAGCAAGAGACGAACGGATTCTAACCTTGCCACTGGCGCAAATACCTCTTCAAAGTCCACTCCTTGCTTCTGGACGTAGCCCTTTGCCACCAGACGGTCCTTGTGCTTCACAACTTCTCCTTTTTCGTTGCGCTTCAGTTTGAAGACCCATTTAAGCCCTATGGCTCGGTGTCCCAGCGGCATATCCTCCAGACTCCACGTCTGGTTCTCGGTGATGGATGTCATCTCCTCTTGATTTGCCTTCAGCCAGCACGGGTTCTTTTCTGCTTCGGCGAAGGTATTCGGTTCATCTACACTAATGGCATGTAGTTCGGCCACTTCTTCGAGCTCGCGCGCTGCTAATCCAGGTGGTTCACCTCCTCCCACTAGGTCGTCCATCCTCCGGTACCTAGCTTCCAAAGCAGCATCGTGATCGGCATCCAGCGTCGAATCCGTAGTCCGTGGTGTTGCGAATTCCACTGGTTCAGGGGGTGCACCTGCTGGCGGCGGTGATGGCTCCTGATGCTGGGCTCCTCCTTCTTCCGGCTCGATGATGAGGTACTCCACCGTGAATTGATTTGGATTATGGTCTGCCTCGATCTCGTCATTCCACTGCTAGAAGGTGCTTTCGTTGAAGACGACATCGCGAGACACGTGAGCTCGCCCCCCTACAGGATCATAGAGTCTGTACGCCTTGCTCCCAAGTTCATAGTCGATGAAGACGACCTTCAGCCCCCTGGGATCGAGCTTGGCGAGGTGGGGACGTGTTACCTTCATGTATACGACGCATCCGAACACATGGAAATGATGTACTGCTGGCTTTTTGTTGTACCAGACCTCATATGGCGTCTTCCCTTCGAGGCTTCGAGTTGGTGACCGATTGAGGAGATAGACAGCCGTCATTACTGCCACTCCCCAGAATCTCTCAGGCATCCCGGTCGTCACCAGCAATGCCTCGCTGTCCTGACGATGGTCTGATTTTGGTGCTCCACCACTCCATTCTGTTGGGAGGAGTAGGGCGCCGTTAGGTGCCGTTGTATGTCGATCTCGTCACAGTACTTACCGAAACTTACCGAGGTGAATTCTCCGCCTCGGTCTATGTGCAGCACTCGCATCTTCTTCTCACATTCGGCCTCCGGTCGCGCTTTAATGCGCTTCACCTCCTCTGCTGCCTCACTTTTCGCTTGCAGCAGGGTCAGCCACATGAAGCAGCTTTTGTCATCGAGTAATAGGAGGAAGAGACTCTTACCGCCTAGGGTTGCAGGTTTGATGAGCCTGCAGATATCGCCGTGTACAAGCTCCAACAGCTCATCGAAATGGTAGGATGTTCGAGACGGAAAGGGTGTGCGCCTCTGTTTACCGATGAGGCACCCGTCGCACAGCTTGTTCACGCCTTTGATTGCCGACAAACCGTGCACCAACTCCTCCTTTTGTAGCTTTTCTAGGGCAGGAAAGTTTAAGTGCCTGTACCTTGCGTGCCACCTCCAAGATACCTCTTCGGTCTTGGCCGAGAGGTTGACAGGTTGCTCTATCTCTAACTGCAGGATGTAAAGACGATTTTTCGTGCTCTGAACCTGCGTGAGCAACCGTCGTTGATTATCGCAGATTTTGAGTAGTCCACGCTCGATGGAAATGAAGCAGTCTGTCTCATCGAGTTGACCCAAGCTCACAAGGTTAGCCTTGAGCCTCGGGATGAAGTAGACGTCGGTCAGCTTACGGTGCTCGCCTCCCTTGCTGACGAACAGGATGGTGCCGCGCCCTTCGATCTCGACGACGGAGCCGTCGCCGAATTTCACCGTCCAGCAAATCCCCGAGTCGAGCTCGGAGAACGCAGATCTAGCCCCGGTCATATGGTTTGTTGCCCCTGTGTTGAGGATCCATCGTCGATGCTAGTGTTGCTCATCCCTCTCGCCGATCTGAGCGAACACTCGCTCCTCCTCCAGTTGAATTGGCTCCCCAGCTGGTGCCGCCTTTGCTACGCCCAACTAGAGCTCTTTCTCAGGTTCGACTTCGTCGTTGATTACCTCTGTGGATTTGGGGAGCTCTTCCTCGGGTTCGACGCTCACTGGAGCAGTTATGCCGTCGTCGATTACCTCTGTGGATTTGGAGAGCTCTTCCTCGGGATTAGGGACATCAGGTAGGACTGATGCAGTCACAATGAAAAGGGTCGGCTCGTCCTCCTCGAATTGAGCCACATGGGCCTTCTCGATCGTCTCCTTGTTCCTGAGCTTATTCCAGCAATTCTTGCTCAGGTGACCTCTCTTCCCACAGTACGAGCACTCGATTGGCTCGTCATCAGTCGGCTCCTCCTTCTTTTGATCCGCCTCTTTCCCGCGCATGTGCCGGCGAGATTTTCATGGCTTCTTACCGCCTTTGCGGCTGGAGGGCCCATTGCTCTCACCGGTGCCGTCACAGAGCTTTAGGCGTGCAAGCCATTCCTCCTCAGTGAGGAGTAGACGACCCTCCTTGTCGACAGCTGAAATGGTATTTTTCTTCCGCTTCTCGACGTTACGCAGTCTTTCGGTCACCTCTATCACCGTTAGGTCGTTCACGTCAAGCAATGTCTCGATTGAAATCGCGACTTGCTCAAGGTGATCGGGGACGACCTGCAGCATCTTCTTCACGATTTCTGTCTCACTGATGTTGCCACCGAGAAGTGGTGATGCTGTTGGCGAGCCCCGTGATCCGCATTGAAAAATCATCGACAGATTCGCCGTGGTGGAAAGAAACGCCAGCATCTCTGGGGGCACAGATCGTAATATGGCGGTGAACGCCAGCCGATCCTCCCGGTACTCGATCGTTTCTCTTTCCTCTGGCTCGACAGCGTGCCATAACCCTTGCGCCTGTAGGTTGACGCGCATTAACAAGGCGCACTCGTTGTAGTTGGACCTTGTCAACATCGGGTACTGAATGATGGTGGTCGATGTCTCCCTGATCACTCGCTCAACAACAACTCGACGCCCATCATCACGGCGTCGGCCTCTTCGTGGCAGCGAGGGAGATGTCGGCACATGGCGGCGACGTGGAGGAGTGAGTGAGCCTGCCCGAGATGGACCCCACGATGTGTGTGTTTTCACGCTTTGCATTTTCTTCAACTTTAACCTAAGACCTGTGTGTTGTTAGGTCGACGCTCTAACCACTTGAGCTATTCAACTTGATTGTTGATAAGATTGGCTCTTGTGTAATGGTATACTACCGATCGCTTTAACGAGGCTCGACGAAAAACTGACCGAAGGTTTCTTCGAAAGAAAAAATAGCGGAAGTAAAAGGAGAGAGGGAGAGAGATTCGCTGAGATTTGCTGAAGACTCGATGATTTATTTCTCTTTAGTTGAATTATTTAAATAACAAATCTAATTACAAAAATAGAAAAAAGTAATTACAAAAATAGAAAAGTGTGCGTAGACTTCGCCAAATTTACCAAAAAAAAATGGCAACTAGAATTATGCTATACCATTGTCAGGAATTCATAAGTTTTGAGATAAAACAACCAACCTAACTAAATAAGAAACATAGTTTTTATTTAACAGCTAAGTAACTTATTCTACCAAGTCTACTAAGAATTCTCCAAAAGTTATTATATAAGTTAGTAACTTGTTCAATTAACTCAAGTTTATTAGCTCACATTACTCCCTTAGCTCGGGATGTACAACCATTTTTATATAATTTAACCAAAAAGTAAAGTGATAAAATAAGATAAGAGAGGACAAGAGAGGGGACAAACGAGGAATCACAATGAAGGACGTCAAGAAAGTAGAGATTCCTTCTTAATACAAATAGACAAATAAACGTGGAGACAATATTTGATGATGTCATGACCTTAATAAATAATTAATAGAAACTAGCAAAAACACACATAAAAGAGGCCTTGTAACGTAGATATCTCCACTAATCAACATAGCCTTTCATCGTCTCTGAAAATAGAGAGCAAAACTTGTCCACAGCTTCACTTGGAAGAGAAATCCCAAGCTCAACTCCCCCATCCCCATTTCTACTCTCCGCCATTGAAAAAACTCCATTAGGGCTTATGGAAGCAAGCTCCACTTTCTTACTCCTTCCCCACCCAAAGTCAATGTCATAAACACCAAGCCTTGGTGATCCCGCCACTAAAACAAACTTATCTATGGGCATCGCTTTCTTCCATCTCTCTGAAATTTCATCCAACATTTCCACTCCTTTATTCTCCTTCATATTCTTCTCTATCTCCGCTAATGCATCACTAATCTTGTTTGAAATCATTGCCATCCCATTTTCTCCCTCTAATTCCCTCGCTTCAACAAACAATCCATACCCATTTACACCATTACCAAAATAATTGAGCCACCCTAGCACATCCATACGAGCCCGCCAATCCACAAGAAAGATCAACCCTATCTTACTTTCGGGTTCGGTTCGTTGCGCTTTGACGATGCAAGTCGAAACAAGAGAAAATGCCAACATAAAAGTTGATAACCGACGAGGAGTGGATGAAGAAGTTGCTACCACTCTTCTCCTCAACTTCTCTATGTCAATGCGTGTAAGCTCAAACGTGGCATACACCACATCATCCGAGATGACCTCTTTTGGGGTAAGTCCAAGTAATTTAGGGTTAGGGACAAAGATTGCAAAAGACTTAACATAAAGTGTATGCAACCCATTTGGATCCGTGGCGGGTGTTCTATCAAAACATGGTGTCAACTCAGACGGCAACGTGGGGGGATTCTTATTATTAGTATTATTGAGTGTACTACAAATGGAAGCCCATGATTTCAAGAACATGGTGGATGTTTTGGCATCGGAAACCACATGGTTGGTTATGATGCCAATGGAAAACCCACATTTGGGGAACAAAGTGATTTGAAGAGACATGACTGGAGCAATGGTGTCGGATGTTGGGAGGTCGGGTACGAGGAAATGGGATTCCTTTGCCTTCCGGGCATGATTTGAAGAGAGGTGGTGGAAATCAGCGTGGGTTTTGGCAATAGTGAGGGAAAGAGAGTCGCCAGGGTTGTAACAAATAAAGGGCTCCGGGGATTGAGGCGGCCAAACGAGGTTTCCGGCGAGGGGGAGAAAGTGGGAGAGGGCGTGGGAGAGAGAGTGTTTGAGGGTTTGGAGTATGGAGTAGAAGTGAAGCAGCTCATGGGGAGGTAAGGAGTAGAAGAGAATGCGCTGAGTGGGAGGGCTTAAGAAGAAACTGAGATCGAAGTAAGTGAGAGGCAGAGAGAAGGGTGTGGGCGGGGAAGGTGAGGGACCAATTTTGCATTGCTCCAATATCTCCAACCATGGCTTCTTTGGTAGCTCCATGTGTTCTTGCTGCATCAGAAACTAATGAACGGCTATTTGTAGGGATGATTATGTGATTAAAAACCTTATGAAGTGAAGCTATTGATTAAATTAAAACTAAGTAAAAGGGAATTATTCGTTTGTTGAATTAAAAAGATCACAAAAAATTACACCAAAAAAGTAAAAAAGAAAATAATTTAAAAAAAAAAACAAATTTTGGTACGGCTGAGGTATGGTCTTTTTTGTTTTTTGGTTAAATTATTAAAAAAAAACAAAAAAACATTTGGACCATGTCGTTGGTTTGTGGTCCTCGTAAAGTTTGTTTATTTTATTATTTTATTTAAAAGGCATATTTAACATATGTTTGTATCTAGTAATGTGTGTTGCTTAAAGTGAACAAATCTAAACACTTATAAAAAGTGAATTTGAGGATTAGAGTTAATGAAAAAGAATTATATACAAAGAATAAAAAATTGGGACACGAGTTGAACGAGGAAGTAGAAGCTTATACAAGTTGAGTTGGGTTGAATTGGGTTGTGTTGTTGGGTTGTTCTTTTTTTCAAAAAGAAAAAATCATTTAAATCCTAATCCGAAAGTGGAGCTTCGAGAGTTGTTCAAGAACGCTAAGAAAAAAGAATAAACCTACTTTGAACACTCTTAAATCAGTATGTGGATAAAATTTTAAGAAAAAAAAAATGCATGGACGTAGTTGAAATTAAGATCTACATCTTTGTTGAAGAAATCGTCTTAATTTGAGTTCTAAATTGAAAGATAAAAAAAATGAAGTTCGAGAAAACCTAATCCAACTCTGCGATTTCATGTGCTAGGAGGAGAGAGGAATTTTTTTGGCGAGCCACGTGGTGATCGGCTAGAGAAGGAATGCGTCTCGGTCAAACTAGGGGACACGCATCGCTCATTGGTTGAAGCAACGCATCAGACGTTGAGCAGAGCAACACGACTCTAGTTGAATAGTGAGACACGACCTCTGTAACCCGTGCATTGATCTGATCCGACCTACGTGGTTTGCCCCAAACCACCGCCATCCGACTTAACCCGCGATCTGAAGGAAATCGAATCGACTTGGCCCACCATCTATCCTTAGGCTTCTAGATGTGTGACGGTGTCAACAGTTTCATAGGAAAAAAGGGGTTTCTGATCAAAACCCGACTGAACCTAGCCACGCATGGGGAACAAGAGACCCATGTCGTACAACCCATTAGCCTTCACCCCCTAGGTAAGACACCATATAGTCTCATAGAGCCATGCATGAAACCAAATTCGAGCTTGGACGAGGGTGACTTTATGGACCTAGGAATTTCAACAAAATCGAGCTTGGACAAACTTATTTTGCTCGATTTCATCTTCTAAATTGCTAGAATCCAAATTCTATATCCATGTATTTTTTTAGTGTATTTGTAGTTTACTTGGATGGTTGGCCTATTGGGTGACTATCAGGGTGTGTATTAAGTCCTGGAGTGACTCTCATATCAGTCTAGTGGTGGCGTCCTTTGCAACCGCTGGGGGCGCAGCCTCAAGTGCAGTTTGTAGTGGTGAAGCAGGTTGTGGTAGTGGCCCAGCTTGTAGTGGTGGTGCAGCTTGTGGCAGCTCGACTGGTGACGGCACATTTTGGGTTGGCGCAATTGGTGACAACGTAGCTGCATCCGTCCTAGTCTCTAATCCTTCTCGATGTGGGCTCTCTTCAACCTCACCCATTCCATACCTCTGATAGAGATCGTCCCCTTCCTCATCGTTCTCTCCTGCATAGCCTAAACGACATGGTTTTAAAAATCAAGATAACATTGCTTAAGTCTAAAGTTTTCTCTTATGAATATAAAATACATTGAATAATGTAAATTCACATCATATTGCAATATAGCACATAAAAGTAAATCAATCCGCGTGCAATATAGTACGTAAAATCAGCTTGCTACAATCAACATCATATTTGTACTAGACATTGGCACATGAAATGTTATATCAATTTCAACGACATCATAAAATAATGCATGTGATTTTCTAAAAGCGTTTCTTTTTTGCATGTGATTTTCTAAAAGTGTTTTTTTTTTTAATCTTATGCAAGGCATGGGGATGGGGCATCAACATTGATAGAATGTGCAAAGTTTACGTTGTAGGCTAGTCTACATAATCTATAACATAGAGCTCTGATACTAACTATAACGACCCTAAATTTTTACTTACCTAGAGTCACTACTATCATTTCATTCTAAGCTATCATATGTTTATGCAATAATTTTGAAAGAATAAAACAACTTCATCATTTAAAACACCGCCATGGTCTTAATGTTCAGATGAAACGCAAATAAAAATGAATATGAAATAATTTAAAAATATGAAATGCAAGGCCACCTACTTTCACTAAAAAGTAGGGATTTATCTAACAGCGGCCACCAGTTGGGTCGTGACACGATTTGGGTCTCGAGTTCTTGGATGCTTGGGCTCACGGTTCGCAGGCTGTAGACGTGGGCCGCTACAGGTGCGGGCTGAATCGTGTTGGGTATCTTAAGCTGGGTGTCACAACCTTACTATGAAGAGAGTAGGTTGTGACCCTCACGCCATGACAAGCAAAGAGCCATCCCTCAAGAGACGCCCATCCGACCATATGCGGGCCAATGTAGAAGATTGCCATGATGCGATCGAGGAGAACGATGCATCATCCAACACACCACCACGCAAAGTGGGCATTGAAGACATGTTGAGACACAAGCATAACAGAGACATCAGCATAGACATGAAGGACAAGATAGGCTTGTTGAAGGGCCGGGTAGGGCCCCGGGCCTTAACCTCAAAAGTCGAGGTTTCGGAAGGAATTTGGTCATGCGGTTCGGGAGTTAAGTCCATCCATATGAAATATGAATGCTCGCCAAGTTTGGTGTCAATCGGACATTGGACGGACAATGCACGACATCGTATGACACCTCACGAAAATCATGTCTACTCCTGGTAGAATGAAAATGATTCAAAATGTACTATAGGGGGTACCATGGTGTTAGCTCTCCACACCCCTGGGCCCTGTGGCCTAAGTGAGCTACCCTATGGCACATACGTGTGTCACAGTGTGGGCGAGCGTGCCGAGACGAGTGTCTCGGGGCGACTTCCTTTCAAATGGATTTTTGAAGGACAGTACCGAACGGCACGGGTGTGCCGGTATTGCACCCTAGCCAGCGTGTTGGAGGTTGCTACATACACCCGCTATCCGGTACGGTATCCGCAAATGACTCAGCATGGGCACGGGAGGGCCTATGCCTCGATAGAACCCGAATGGATGGATGTTCTTCCTTTCAAATGGATTTTTGAAGGACAGTACCGAACGGCACGGGTGTGCCGGTATTGCACCCTAGCCAGCGTGTTGGAGGTTGCTACATACACCCGCTATCCGGTACGGTATCCGCAAATGACTCAGCATGGGCACGGGAGGGCCTATGCCTCGATAGAACCCGAATGGATGGATGTTCGGGAAGTCCCGATGAGATGAACGACACGCGGGCCCATTCTCGATGGCATGACCGAACGAGTTATGATGAGCGACAACATCCCGAGACTCGGGATGGCGTCAAGACATATGGACCCTGTCGATGGGGATCGAGATGGCAAGATGAGATGCGATGTTGTATTGAGAGACCTTGGCCCGAGCAGAGGCAAGGTCGAGCCGAATGAGTTGGCCTAGCGTAGAGGCAAGTCAGATGTGTTGCAGATGATTGAACATACACGCACAGGCGGCGTGTGTGGTTGAACAAGCTTGGATTCCGCACAAGCGATGTTCGATTGGCGAAGGCAAACCTCGCCTAAGGTCCGACGAAGCCACAAAGCCGGGGCGAAAAATATAATGGGGCTTAATTCCCCTTAAGGCTGGTCGTGAGCGTGTATAGATCACGACGCCGCACGGTCAAGAATGTAGGACCGTGACAGTTGGTATCAGAGCCACACTTTGTGTGTCTAGTCGGGCAAGACAGTCAAGAGAAACAAACCCAAGAGTTGATCGAAGACCTTGCAAGTGTGTCAAGAGTGCCGTAGTGGGCAGGACAGTTGTCGGTCAGAATTATAATCAGTTGGGGGTTGAAGCCAAGACTACCCGAAATTCATTAGTGTCGTGTGTCGACACCTCAATATGGGAAGATCTACCCGTCAAGCAAAAACCAAGCTCACCTGACAAGAGCTTGCAGTTCCGAATTAAGAGAAGGCAGCTGAAACAGAAAGCACCATGACGGTGCCTTCCAAAGAACCATTCACATTAGAGGAATAGTGTCACTGGTTGCAAGCAGAGAAGCCGAGAGTCAAGGAAGACAAGCGTCGGCCGAGTGCAAAAATCGTATACAATGTAAGTCCTTATGGGGGGACGACCTTGCTGCAAAGTGGCAGCTGACTTTGACCGGGGGAGAGCAACATCAATAAGTCTCTCACCCCGTAAAGGTGCTCGGACATACGAGCACACGTGTATTCCTTGAGTCACCACCTTGTGCCTAGGGTGGATGACTCCACCAACAGATGTCAAGACCAGTATTCGCTCGAGAAGTGAGCAACAAGCTGGAAGTTCACGCACAACAGTAGTCACACGATGTGACAAAATACAAAGAGTTGGCCGAAAGTTAGCGCCAACAACTGAAGAGACTGTCAAAGAGTTGACTTTGCTCAATAGGAGAAGTGGTCGCAACCAAAGAGTGTTGCGGCTGGGCTTGCGAGCCCCACCCCAAGGGGTGAATTAATTCACAAGAGAAGTGGTTGCGACCAAAGAGTGTTGCGGCTGGGCTTGCGAGCCCCACCCCGAGGGGTGCACTAGTTCACAGGAGAAGTGGTCGCGACCAAAGAGTGTCGCGGTTGGGCTTGCGAGCCCCATCCCGAGGGGTGCACTAGTTTATGTGATCCAAAGAGGATACACACACTGGGGCCAAGTTGGCCAAAATAGGGCAAAAAGTGCCCTCTGAAGTCCATACTTGTCTGGTGAGTGTCTGCAAAGAGAGTCAGCCTCACACACAACTATGGCAAATGCTGAAGAGTCACGTCTACGTTGCGAGTCTCGGTGGCCGAGTCCAAGGTGGGCGAACAATAGAAATAGGTCCGAATGGGGATAGCCGTAGATAAAGGAACAAGCCTAAGTGAGGACAAGTTCACCCAACAACTGACCAAGTCAAGAGTCAGAACGTGGTGCCACCTGACAAAAGAGAAGTCAGAAGCATCCACTCGAACTTGTCCCAAGTTGGCATAAGACGTCAGCAGGGAGAGCATTATGACAAAAGATCGTCAGGTGCTCAACAATAGAAGACTTTTTTGAAGCACAACCAAATCCAGCAAGTCAAGTCGCCAACAGACAAAGAGTCGGATCGTCATCGAGACGATGCTGAGTTTGAGTGGGGGAGAATTTCACGATAGGTGGGGCGAACGCGCCCGAGAAAGTCATCGAGGACGATGACTAAATTAAGTAGGGAAGAATGTCACAATCCGCAATATGATTGTGACCCGAGTAAGTCATCGAGGACGATGACTAAGTTAAGTGGGGGAGAATGTCACAACCTTACTATGAAGAGAGTAGGTTGTGACCCTCACGCCATGACAAGCAAAGGGGCGTCCCTCAAGAGACGCCCATCCGGCCATATGCGGGCCAACGTAGAAGATTGCCATGATGCGATCGAGGAGGACGATGCATCATCCAACACACCACCACGCAAAGTGGGCATTGAAGACATGTTGAGACACAAGCATAACAGAGACATCAGCATAGACATGAAGGACAAGATAGGCTTGTTGAAGGGTCGGGTAGGGCCCCGGGCCTTAACCTCAAAAGTCGAGGTTTCGGAAGGAATTTGGTCATGCGGTTCGGGAGTTAAGTCCGTCCATATGAAATATGAATGCTCGCCAAGTTTGGTGTCAATCGGACATTGGACGAACAATGCACGACACCGTATGACACCTCACGAAAATCATGTCTACTCCTGGTAGAATGAAAATGATTCAAAATGTACTATAGGGGTACCATGGTGTTAGCTCTCCACCACCCCTGGGCCCTGTGGCCTAAGTGAGCTACCCTGTGGCACATACGTGTGTCACAGTGTGGGCGAGCGTGCCGAGACGAGTGTCTCGGGGCGACTTCCTTTGAAATGGGTTTTTGAAGGACAGTACCGGACGGCACGGGTGTGCCGGTATTGCGCCCTAGCCCGCGTGTTGGAGGTTGCTACATACACCCGCTATCCGGTACGGTATCCGCAAATGACTCAGCATGGGCACGGGAGGGCCTATGCCTCGATAGAACCCGAATGGATGGATGTTCGGGAAGTCCCGATGAGATGAACGACACGCGGGCCCATTCTCGATGGCATGACCGAACGAGTTATGATGAGCGACGACATCCCGAGACTCGGGATGACGTCAAGACATATGGACCCTGTCGATGGGGATCGAGATGACAAGATGAGATGCGACGTTGTATTGAGAGATCTTGGCCCGAGCAGAGGCAAGGTCAAGCTGAATGAGTTGGCCTAGCGTAGAGGCAAGTCGGATGTGTCGCAGATGATTGAACATACACGCACAGACGGCGTGTGTGGTTGAACAAGCTTGGATTCCGCACAAGCGATGTTCGATTGGCGAAGGCAAACCTCGTCTAAGGTCCGACGAAGCCACAAAGCCGGGGCGAAAAATATAATGGGGCTTAATTCCCCTTAAGGCTGGTCGTGAGCGTGTATAGATCACGACGCCGCACGGTCAAGAATGTAGGACCGTGACACTGGGCTGAGGCTTGGATTGGACTTCGGCTTAAGGCACAGGTTGGCTGTTGCAGGCAAAAGTTCAAATTGCTTATCCCTTCTTCCGACGACAACGGACAATGTCACGCCGTGGAACTTGCTTTGGATGGACGTACTATGGTCGACGATCCCTTTCACAGTGTGGGTTGATCGATTTAGGCGTCGGATGCATCGGTTTACTCTCGCCGAAGACGTTTAGGTTTCGTTCTCTCTCTACGGTTTTTCTCACTTTCTCTTTATTGTAGGCACTCGATTGAGGTTGGCTGAAGCTCGTGGGACCATTTGGTGATCCGAGGGAGTCGCGATATCGTGTTTCAGCATGGTCCCGAAAACTCCAATGTTAATTTACGTATAATGTCATTTATTATCTTTCATAAGGCATACCTAATAACAACAATGTGTCTGCACTGAGACCATAGAAGCACGTTGAATCTTCATCATAGGCTAGTCTACCAAATCTATAAGCCTAAACCTCTGATACCAACTATAATGATCATATTTTTCTACTATAATAAAGTTGTTACTAAATAGATTTGCTCACACGCACAAAATATTGATTTAAAATATTTCATAAAAGGTGCTATGAACTTAAACATGATAAAATCTTTAAAATAATTTTTATGAAATTCAAAATTATTTTTTTATTTAAATTCGGAAACAAGATTTAAAAAAGAAAAAAAAACAAAAAATAGAAAAAGAAAAACAAAAGGAAACCGAACCGAACCGGTGACTCGGTTTACGAAGGTTCAGACATGGACCGAACCGACCCAAATGTATCTTTGTTGTAGGGTTCCTTTTGTTCAACTTAGCAGACCCATTGCCCATCGCATCGTTCGTCTCATCTCGCATTCATCGCCTCACTCATACTCCGTCACTCACCGTCGACTCCTTCCATCGCTTGTGGTTTTGTTTGCTGATATTTCAGGTAATTTCACTTACACGGTGATTTAAACTGATTTATTCAAATGATCCAGTAATGGACTTTCTGTTCTTGTGATGGGAAATTGTTTGGTGGCTCTAAGCTCAGTTTCTTGTTGTTACGGTCATTTCTTGACGTTTATTTTTTTATAGGTTTCTTGTTGTTATAGTCACCGACTGTTGTTTGTTCTTGTTTTTGTGATTGGAAATTTACTTTTGGTGTGTCGGATTGAACTGATTGTGAATTCTAAATGGTGTTAAGTAAGCTTGTGAAAATAAGAACGAAAAACGGAGAAAAGGCTGTGAAAGGGGAATTCAATCTGTCACTAAACAATCAATGAATATATTTTAGACAATGCTTCAAATTGTATTATGTGAAAAAAAATAAACATTTCTCTCTAGAAGGGTTGTTCAATCAATGTCAAGAGAGTAAGACTCTAAGCTAAAGACTTCAGGAGCAATGCTGCGAAAGAGGAATTTCAATTTATGCAACACATTTGGGCTACACACGAAAAAAGAACTCATATTCTGTGTTTCGAACCCGAACTTTTAGCTCTTAAATAAAAGAAGCAGTAAATATGACTTTAAAACTACCTCTTCTCTTCTGTTCTTATCTCCCTCACATAGGAAATGGCTGAAAAATAGAATTCATCATCAAAATTTACCATAATCAGAACCATTTTATGTTTTGATATTCATGTTTTTGGTTTGTTAATCTACTTCTGCATTGTTGGTTGTATTTAGAACGACGAATATTCTCTACTTTGAATAATTCTCTTTTATCATTGACAGGACACATTCATTCAAATTGCTATAAACCCATCAAATATTAGAAAAAAACCCCATATTTGGAGTTTTTCATGCATGAGGAGTTGCTATGCTTAGTCTCCGGCTGATACAATTTAGACAATTTCGCAAATGCTTTGCCTTCTCTTCCACATTTAGCTCACTTCCAGATCCCCACGACCTTGGTAGTTGTCTTCACTTTTTTTTTTTTCAAAACAAAATTTATCATTCCAATCTCTTCTTCAATTTCATTCCCTCATTATCACCACTGGCAACTCGAACAATGCCTTCTTTGCCACAAAGCTCATGGCCTTTTATGCCTGTCATGGGCAACCTGCGTTCTCCACACAATTGTTTCGATTTGTTCATCCTAAGGACAAATTTCTTTGGAATTCCATTATCCAATCCCACTTCTCCAATGGTGATTACCTACAGGCATTTGATTTCTACCTCGAGATGCGAGCATCGAGTAGCCTGCCAAACCAATTTACAATTCCCATGGTGGTTTCCACTTGTGCGGAACTAATGATGCTCAACCATGGCATGAACATTCATGGGTTGGCTTTGAAACTTGGGCTCTTTGTTGGTAATTCGGCTGTTGGTTCTTCTTTGATATACATGTATTCCAAATGTGGTAACGCAGAAAGTGCATCTCTCATGTTCAATGAAATTACTGTTAAGGATGTAGTTGCTTGGACTGCCCTTATAATTGGTTATGTCCAGAATAACGAGAGTGAGAAAGGTTTGAAATGTTTGTTTGAGATGCATAGGAATGGATGTACCCCAAATTATAGAACAATAGGAGGTGGGTTTCAAGCTTGTGTTGATTTGGATGCTTTAGTAGAGGGTAGATGCTTACATGGTTTGGCTTTAAAAAGTGGATTTCTCTGTTTTGAAGTCGTTAAATCTTCTATTCTCTCGATGTACTCGAGGTGTGGGTCACCTGAAGAAGCTTATCGTTGTTTTTTTAAATTGGAGCAAAAAGATCTCATCTCTTGGACATCAATTATTGCAGTTCACTCTAAACTCGGGTTAATGAGTGAATGTCTACATTTATTTTGGGAGATGCAGGCCAGTGGAATAATTCCAGATGACATCGTGATCAGTTGCATGCTTCTGGGTTTTGGTAATTTTGATAGAATCTCTGAAGGAAATGCCTTCCATGCTTGGATTCTGAAACAATGTTATGCAGTGAGTGGAATAACTCACAATGCATTACTCTCCATGTATTGTAAGTTCGGACTCTTACGTACGGCAGATAAGATCTTCCATAGTTTCCATAAAAGCAGTGAAGATTGGAACACAATGATATTAGGATACAGCAATATGGGGGAGAAAGAAAAGTGTATAGACTTTTTCAGGGAGATGCACCTCTTAGGCATAGAACCTGATTTGAATAGTTTAGTGTCAGTCATTTCTTCATGTTTACCAGTCCGAGCTGTGAATATTGGTCGGTCTGTCCACTGCTATGCAATTAAAAACTCGATCATTGACAATGTATCAATAGCCAACTCACTCTTGGACATGTATGGAAAAAGTGGTAATTTAACCGCCGCATGGAGGATATTTCATAGGACACAACAAAAGGATATTGTCTCATGGAATACGCTGATTTCGTCCTACAAGCAAAGTGGGCACCCTTCTGAAGCAATTGATTTATTCGATAAAATGATTAAAGAAAAGTTCAACCCCAACGTAGTTACGTGTGTAATAGCTCTTTCGGCATGTGCTCATCTTGCATCCTTAGATAAAGGTTTAAAAATTCACCAGTACATTAAGGAAAATGGATGTGAGACTGATATCACTGTTAGAACTGCATTGATTGATATGTATGCAAAATGTGGGGAGCTCGAGTCATCAAGAACATTGTTCAACTCAATGGAAGAGAGGGATGTTATTTTGTGTAATGTCATGATATCAAATTATGGGATGCATGGACATGTGGAATCTGCTATTGAAATCTTCCAACTAATGGAAGACTCAAACATTAAACCAAATGCACTTACCTTTCTTTCTCTTCTCTCAGCTTGTAATCATGCAGGGCATATTGTAGAAGGAAGGCGTCTCTTTGATGTAATGCATAAATATGGTATCAAACCTAGTCTTAAGCACTATGCTTCTATGGTAGATCTTCTTGGCAGGTCAGGTAGCCTTGAAGAAGCGGAGGCTCTTGTTTTATCAATGCCCATCACGCCTGATGGCACTGTGTGGGGCTCCTTGTTAAGTGCTTGTAAACTTCACAATGAATTTGAAATGGGTATAAGGATTGCCAGACATGCTATTGAGTCTGATCCAAAAAATGATGGGTATTATATAGTATTGTCTGATCTGTATGGTTGCTTGGGAAGGTGGGAGGAAGTGGAAAAAGTTCGTGGTATGATGAAGGAAAGAGGGGTGGAGAAGAGAGCTGGCTGGAGTGCCCTATGAATGAAGTAATTGCTTGAAAACATTTGATACCTTTGACTATACAACTTCGTCGAGTCTCGAGAATTATTTCGAAGGACGAATTTGACAATCAATATGAAAAGAAGTTCGATCCTCACTCGTTCGGAACTTTTTTGACTTTGGTAATGTTTCCTCATACATTGAAAATAGTTTGCTTTCTGGTACATTTTCTTTCTAAATGGTTTATGCAGGTTCTGATATCAACTTTTGATTCGTTACCTTGCATGGAAGAACGTATCGACGAACTTACTGAAAAGTAGGCTCCCTTTTCGTGTGGCTAGTAACGTCGTTCGAGCATTCGGAAGAATCCATATGGGTATGTGTTGCATTATTCAGGAAACAACTATGAAATGGCAATAGATAGTTTATATATTATTTTTATTATGAAATGGCAATAGATAGTTTATATATTATTTTTATTATGAAATGGCAATAAAATACTATTTTTATTATTTTCTCTATCTACTATCACTATTGCAAATAATCTAATATTATATTGTTGTATGAAAAAAGTCAAAGTTGGTAATAAAATATAAATGTTTAAGGGTGGAGGGTGGAGGGTGGAGGGTATGTTCGTGAATCACGTGTTGGAGGAGAACGTTAAAATGACTATTTGGAACTTCGAGGCACCTAAGATACTCACGTAGCGGTAGAGATTAGGCCCAAACTTTCTAGAGTAGAGAGTAAAGTTCGTGGATACCTAAGGATGTGATGAAAGCTTATTAGTAGGTTGCTTATTGAGTATATTTATATATTCACTCATTTCCTCTTTATTTTTCAAGTGTTGCAGGTTGCCGGTTGAGGTAGAGGAGAGTTCGAGAGCTATGTGGTTAAAGAAGGGGTCGTTCTAGAGCGTCAATACATCTTGTGTTTGAGTCTTCTGTATTTCATTTTGCAATTGTATCTCAAACTCATTTTCCGTTTGTAATAAATTCAAACAACAATATCTCATTAGATTCTATTTTATATTTAATGTTGGTGTTATTGTCTTTATTTCGATTGAAAATGATCGAGGTTTCATCTTTTGTTTTATTTTACTTTATTTTTATTTGTTTTCGCTTTCGTCTTTTTAGTGACGATCTGATAATTGAAACCTCATAAATTAGGTTGTGACATAGTAGGAGACCATAGGATTTACTTTAGGCTCTAGGTTTATTGCTCTTGTTGTGCACATTCTTAACTAGCTAGATTAGCCAATGCATCGATAACCGATATCCAATGATGAGATGCTACCTCAAAGGACTTCGTATCAGGTGGGGATAACATGGTGAGTGTTAGTCTATTCGTCATCCATGGGAGATTAGTTGGTGAACCTAACCCAAAAGCCATGTAGTTGCCCAAAGTTAGAGGCGTGACCCCCTAGTATGTGCCAGCTCTACCGGCTACCCGCATGATCAATGTCCACCCATAGGAAAATCGTCCATATAGGGTAACCACTAACGACTCGCATGATCAACACCTAACCATGTATAGAATAATCCAATAAACCACTGTGTAACACATACCTAAACAGATTCAACCTAGCTCAATGGTACTATATTAGTGTGGGAAGGAAAGTGGAAGTTCCTTAAATATTGTACCAACTACTATCAACCTAGGAGACTACCTTTATTAGTCATGAATTTTGCAAAGGTCTACTAGGTTCTTAGGGGCGTCTAGACAGTTTAAATTATATCTCTCGTTTTCAAGATGTTTAGGGTTAACTCCTCGGGCTAAACCAATCTATTGGTGCACATGGGTCTAAACCTCTTATCGCTCACAATCCTGGGTACATGGTCTACTGGAACGTACTAACCTGGGTAAACATATATACTGCACTTGTTGTAGGGCCCTAATCTTAATTGAGTTATCTCATGCATACTTTGCTAGAGAGATATTCCTATCGATCACCCTAAGAACGTAATCAATAATTTAAACTTTACCATAGTCATATCTGGAAGGTGAGGAGATCTATTAGATTCCTAAGGCGACTAGGTGGCTTAATGCGAACTTAAGATTCTAGGTTGCTCTGTTCTAATTCCTCGAGTCTTTCTTAGTCTGGGAGTAGCAGGGTCTAGTCCATATGACTGTCAATCATGATCTTAAGGTGCTCAGTCTATTGGAGGCATCCTAACTTAGGTCATCGTCTAACCAACCTAACTCTAACGCCTAACCCTATTTAGGTAAATATGCTCTACAGGGAGAACACATAATCAAACACCAAAAGCTAAAACATACTATATCATGCAAACATACAAGCAAACAAACTGAAGGGAGAAATAATATCCATTAATCCCTTGGAGCACAAATCACAATAGTTAATTCACACAGTAAAAAGCATATAAAATAATATTCATCCCAAATTTCATCATAAGGGCATTTTTATAATTTCTTACATTATGCATAACATACTCATACGTATTGCCAAAATCGTATTCTAGTTATGCATATTCTTTTTCTAGCTTTGCATAATACATACAACAACAACACGCTTCTTAGAAATTTCAAACTAGGAGTATAATGGTAATTTTTTCATTACATACATATAACACATAGTCATCTAAGAATGCTCTTTTGAAGTCTTTAACATTATTTTTCTAAGCACCAAAGGTAACCAATGCTTGCATACTAGCATGTTTTTGCGATCTCTACAAGAGTTATTGGCTTAATGTCGATGTGGTTACTTACTTGGATGACGCTTGTCTTCTCAACATAGGTTTTTCGTGTGCTAGGAGCTCCAAATTTGTTGAAAACTCATTGGTAGGTCCTAATTCAAGTAAAATTAGGGTTAGTATCAAAATCATGATGAAAAACTAGCAAACAAAGGCTGAAGGGAGGAAATGATACTGATGAAAAACTAGCAAACAAAGGCTGAATGGAGGAAAATAGGGCACTCACGTGGGCATAAAACGCAGTCGACTATTGGGTCAGGTTAGGTTGCGCTTCCGAGTTTGGGTAGGTAGCTCTCGGGTCGTGTTTGGTTCCTCGGGTTGAGTATGGATTGAGTTGGGTCGACCTGTATGCATGTTGCTGCTTGAAGGCAAATGTGGTTCACCGTTCGGCGACTGGCACTTGTCCCACAATGGCCTAGTCGCATAACGTCGCCCACAACACGTCCTGTGTTGCTGATTCTTTCTCCCTGCAATTCGCTTTTCCAGAAATCGATGAGTTTCACGATTTCAACCTATTTTCTTTGCATTTTTGTAATTTCTTACACAAAACTTGAATCAATTTGGTTTATTCGTCAAAAGTTGTAGAGTTTGAATATGTCTACTCAAAGATGTATTTCTTGTAATTTTTACTCAACCTCGTAATAAAATAATAGAGTTCTGTAAAACTTATAATCTTGCAAATGCTTGAGGTTCGTCGAAACACACTTTCTGGTCTAAATCAACTTTGACTTCCTTTGCAAAACTTATACAAAATCCCTCCAATATCAACATACTAAAAATTAAGAACTTAATTCAAAGAAAAATCGAAATCAAGAACCTCGATGGATTTGAGGAGTAAGTAATCCAAATAAAAAAAAAAAAAAAACATTGGAAACATGGCATTATGATTAAGAACAATAGTCTTAATTAAAAAATTCCCTCCCAACTTTGTGTCTTCTTTTACAATAGGAATCTCGCATAATCCAACCAACAATATTCTTGTTCTTGCTCTTTATAGAACTGATTAGTCCTCTCATTTCTTACCCTCTTTCTGTCTCGTCATTCATAAAACTCACACCTCTAAACTAAGAAGATGTTGGGTAAACTCTCTCATGAGTCCGTGATCCAGGCGCCAGCCACCGTGGCATGGCAGCTCTACGGAGGTTTTGAACTTGCACGACTTGTTGAAAACCGCTTCTCGAATCTTATCCAAAAAATTGAGGTGGTTGAAGGCGATGGAGGAGAAGGAACTGTTCTTAATCTCATTTTCCCACCGGGTAACAGTTTCTAATAATCTTCGTCTTGTTTTCGGCTTTTAAACTTCTTATACATATTTTTTTCATTCAATATTTGATACGTCGTTCGGTTTGTGAGTTGTTTTATTGAAGATTTGTTTTTCTTGATGTCTCAATTTTATGTAAATGTCTCGATTTGTTAATGTATATTTCTAAGATGAAATTATATATATATATATAAAAAAAGAAGATAATATTAAAAGAATACTTAATATTTATATTATATTATATTATATTACATTAAGGACATTTTGTTATTATTTTTTTTTTTTTTTATGTTTTAAATTTATTTAAAATTTCTTGAGTTTTTCTTTTAAAATGTGAATTATACCAAAGAATTGGTCTACCTTTAAACATAGTAAATTAAAAATGAAATTCTTATAAAATAATATTTGTGAGGAAGATTATAATAAATATCCGTCTGTTTGTTTGTAGTTTGATGTTATTAATGATTTTGATGTTTTATTTGAGGTTTACTTGGAATGGATTTCATTTGATTAATTTTTACTAAAAAGAGTTTTAATAATTTAAAACTAAAACCCATAGTTATTAAATAGAGGTTTAATAAAAGGTTGAATTGAGTTGTTAATTATTTTCGAGAGAAATTTGACTTAAAATACGATTAATTCAATGAAGCCGATGCAATGTACATGAACTAAATCATCATAGTACTACTAAACTTCAGATATTAAATTGTTACAAATTTAAAAATTGTAAAAGTAAAGATACATGTAAGAGTGCTGACTTAATCTACATTACTAACATGTAAAGAGGTTTGATATATAAGGTTAAACTAGAGCACGTCATGTGGATTTGATTTAACAACACAAAAATTTACATACAAATGCAGGTGTAGGTCGTTTCTCAAGTTTTAAAGAGAAATTCACAAGAATAGATAATGAGAATCGTATAAAAGAGACGGAGGTGGTGGAAGGAGGGTTCTTGGATATCGGGTTTACTCTCTATAGGGTTCGCTTGAAGATGGTTGAAAATGGTGATGATAGCTGCATTGTTGAATCCACAATTGAATATGAAATAAAGGAAGAAGCTGCTGCAAATGCCTCACTTGTTAATATACAATTTTTCATAGACATTGCTCAAACAGAAAACGACCATCTACTTCACAACAAACAGCCTAAAGATGCATAGTTAATGAAGTCCATCATATGTTTAGCCTGTTTTCCCCCAATATTTACCCAATAAAATCATATAAGGTTAAGACTATTTGAATTGTACTCCATTTATTTTAGTTTCTTGTTATCTTTTATGTTTCATAATAAAAGATATAACTTTTTCAAATATTTGATTTATAACTCAAAGAAAACAAAAGGAGGGCTTAAATTCAGTTGTCTTCCTAGAATCATGGCTAAATATCATCACCAACTTTTGTGGAGAGATGTTCTGCCACGAGATAGAACAAGAGAAGTTCTAATAGTGAAATAGTTCTATGTACACGTTAACTAAGAGAGAGCCCACAACATAAAAGTTAGAGGAGCCCAAGCCATTAACCTAATATTCCAACTACAACTCTTCAAGCATGCCATCTTTAATGATATGGTTGTAGCCCCCTTGGATGTGTAACTCAAAACAAACTTGGAGACAATCGACATTGTAAAAACGTAGTGGCAAATTTCAAGAGGAGACGCAAGGAAAATGATAGTAGCATACATCAACCTTGAAGAAAAGGTGTGGGTTGCGTATGTGAGACCAACTTGCTACCTGTCACAATCGTACTTTTCTTGGTAGCGGACTTTGCGGCATTCACCCTGAACACCGAGTGAGTCAAGTCAATTTGAATTTGTGTTGCCTATGTGTAACGACCCGGGAAAGAAAGGAAAAAATATATATACATATAATAAAAATAAATAANTAAATAAATCAGTCGCCGGAAAACCCGCGAGTTTTCCGGCGACCGCCGAGTTTCGCGGAACCCACGCGAAACCACGGCCACAGCACGCCCACCCTCAACCCACGACACCCTGCAAAGTTTCAGAGACCTGCAAAGGGAGAAAAGAGAGAAAATTTGGAGAGAGAGAGAGAGATTTCGGACAAACGTCGGCGAGTGTCCAGTTTCTCCGACGAGGCCTCAAACCACCCTCAAAGTAACACCAAATGGCCTGTTACCACCATAAGAGGGATCCCTAACGAAAGCACAATAACTCGGGGTGCGTTTTGTGTTATTTCCTAAGCGTCGTCGTCGGTGACCGAGGTCGGAAAGATTAGGGTTCTTAATCGATTCTTAGATCCATGGCTTTTAGGAGCTTTTAGGCCGCAAAACTCCCAGAAAAGAGAGAAGGACGACAAACAAAGAGGAAAAGGGAAGGAAGAGGACCGAAATCGGCGACGGAAACGCCGCGGGAAAGAGAGAGAAAGCTCGCCGGAAAATCGGCCGAAGTCGGGTAAGGAAGACGAGATCCACGGATCCGGGTCAACCCGAACCCAGAACCCGGGAGAGCCAGCCCGTTCCTCCCTTGGCCTCTGCCTTCGGCCCAGCCCAACTACAGCGGCCCAAACCTCAAACCGGCCCAGAAGCTACGGTTCAGTTGAACCAACCCAGACCAGACCCACGGTCCAATTGAGCCGGCCTGCAAACCAAACTCCTGCGGCCCAGCCCAGTAAGCCGAGGCCCAACGATTAGTCTTGGCCCAGTAGCCCTCCACAGCCCACGACCCGAACCGGGCTGCGACCCGCGCTTCGACCCGACACTGCCGCCCGACGTGGCTTTCTCTGCTACTGCCACGTGTCACTCAACGGCGCAGGCAGTCCCTCGGCTCGGCTCGGCGCAAACGGCTCGGGCTCCCTCCGGCGACCCTCCGGCGGCTCCTCCGGCGGCTCCAGCGGCTGTTCGGCTCGGCTCACCTGTTTTCAGCCCGGTTTCCACTGTTCCGACCCTCCCGAATCTGTTTTCGGCCCCGATTAAGGTATCCGAGGCCGTTTCAGAGCCGTATTTCACATTTATTAAATTATAGGTAAATTAATTGTGAAATACTAACGGAAAGTGGTGGACGGTGTGATAGGAAACAAACCCCGAGGACGTAGGGAGCGGCTCTCACGGAACGGGAGCTTACGTTTAGCGATTTAGGGAGTACTTCGGCCAAGGCCAACCAAGTAAGTGGCCTTACTATAGGATAGGCTAAATAATTCTATGAGTTATGATGATGTGTGGATTATGATGCTTGATGATATGTGCGGTATATACATATTTTGTTGGGTGACGCTTGATATGTTTGACGCACGTTGTGGCATTATGATGAGCATGATGATTGCATGATTTTTACCTTAATATGATGATGTTTTCCATATTGAGCATGCTAGATGATGATGAGTGCCATATTGCATCATGTCGTTAGATCGACGTAGGACACAACCCTAAGAGCATGAGAATGATATTAATATAAATATCCACGAGTATGCGTTACCTAGAGTAACAAAGAGATGAGACTAGAGGGTTGTGTCAGAAGAGACATTACGATGGATTTAGAGGGACCTCATGCATTTTGTATGTTCATAAGCATAGGGCTACTTCCCCTAGAGATGATGAGTGCGGACGCGCACCTTATGATGAGCGCGAAAGCGCACAGGTGCGAAAGCACACAGATGAGGGTGTTCATGAGGCGCATGACACTATGGGGTTCCGCTGACCTCCGGACGTCGCTACATATTAGCTTGACCAGAGGGTCCAGGGGGTGTGCGAGCGCCCTGGGGATTCACACTCGCACGTGTGAGTCGTGTGTAGGGAAGTACTACACATCCAATTTATCCGAGACTGGAGGCCACCCCTAAGATGATTAGAGATAGGTCCCTATATCATATTGCATGTGTTTGCATTAGCATGGCCCCTATAGTGGGGTCACTTACTGAGTATTTCTTCGAAATACTCAGGCCGTGTGCCATATTGTTTTTTTCAGGTAAAGGCAAGGCGCCCATGTACGGTTGACGGTGGCATCGCGATCAGAGACTGTGGCGCGTGCATAGGATAGGTGCATATTTAATTCCTAGTCTTAGTTAGAATAGGGCGTTTGCAATTCATTCATTTATATTAATTAATTTGTAGTCGTTTTATTTTATTTTCTTTTCTTTTTGGAACTCTAGCTCAATGTTTGAAACACGTAAGTCCGGCAGTGTTTTCCAAAGTTTTAATGTATTCTGAAGTTTTAAATTTTTCCGCTATTAATAATGAGCATGCTTAGATTTTATTCTGCATTAGAGATGAGCATGAGACGTTAGTGGCGACTCTGGATATGTGGAAATTTAGGGTCGTTACAGTTGGTATCAGAGCTCTAGGTTTTAGATTCTGTAGACTAGCCTACAATGTAGGCTTGGCACGTTCCATGGTCCCAACGTCGATGCCCCGTCACCGTCAGGTACGCCTTGCACAAGATAAGAAAAGGGAAACGTTTTCAAACTCGCATGCATTTTTATGTTAATGTTACTGAAATTGTGTTGATATTTCACGTATTTATTTAAGAGCATGATGTGATGTGTTGCATGATGAGTGATTTTGTTTGCAATATGATTTGAACTTAGTAGATGTAATGCATAGCATAATTTCATAGGTAATGAGCCTTAGATTTAAGAGATGATATCTTGGTTCCTAGAACCATGCTGCCTAGACCATGCGAAAGAGTAAGACGAGGAAGGGGACTACCTCCTATTAGAAATAGAGGACGAGGTGAGGCTGAAGAGAGCCCACCTCGAGAGGGATCAGAGACAGGGTTTGAATTAAAACCCTTATTGTATGTATGGTCGGCAAGCAGCCCTGAGAGGGTAGACGTAGTAACTAAGGATAGAGAAAAGAATGACCAAGCAATAGTAGCCGACCAAACTCTAAGCGTAGTCCTAATAGTATAAAGATGACCGACTTCGACGTAGTACTAGGCATGGATTGACTAGCTGCAACCCATGATATTATAGAATGTCGCTAAAAAAAAAACAAAAAAAAGTGATATTCTCACCATCGGTGGGACCTAGCTTTAAATTTAAAGGCACAAATACCGGGGCTACCCCCAAAGGTAGTCTCGATGATGAAAGCAAAGAGATTAGTCCAACAAGGCGGTTGGACTATATTAGCATGTGCCGTAGATGTAAGAGGAAAAGAAAAGACCCTAGAAAACGTGTCAATCGTAAACGAGTTTTCAGATGTGTACCCAGATGACCTACTTGGAATACCCCCTTCCCGAGCGGTCGACATCATCATCGAACTCGAGCCGGGAACTGGGCCTATTTCTAAAGCACCCTACCACATGGCGCTAGCAGAGTTGAAAGAACTCAAGGCACAATTACAAGACCTACAGGATAAAGGGTTCATTCGACCTAGCATATTCCCCTGGGTTGCACCAGTGTTGTTTGTTCAGAAGAAAGATGAATTGATGCGTTTGTGCATCGATTACAGAGAGTTAAATAAGAGAACCATAAAGAACAAATACCCTCTGCCTAGAATAGAAGACTTAATTCGATCAACTAAGAGAAGCAACGATATTTTCTGAGATAGATCTGCGGTCAGGATATCAGAATAAAGAGTAAAGAAAAAGACGCACCAAAGACAACATTTAGGAAAGGTATG
>NW_019268526.1:1110521-1111397 GCF_002738365.1 Cucurbita moschata | reverse complement strand
GCTCTCACGGAACGGGAGCTTACGTTTAGCTATTTAGGGAGTACTTCGGCCAAGGCCAACCAAGTAAGTGGCCTTACTATAGGATAGGCTAAATAATTGTATGAGTTATGATGATGTGTGGATTATGATGCTTGATGATATGTGCGGTATATACATATTTTGTTGGGTGACGCTTGATATGTTTGACGCACGTTGTGGCATTATGATGAGCATGATGATTGCATGATTTTTACCTTANAGAGTTTCTTGAGACTAGTGAGATACTATCGAAGGTTCGTGTAGCACTTCGCTAGAATAGCCTCGCCTTTGACACAGCTAACGAGAAAAGGGGTACCATTTATATGAAATGATGCTTGTGAGGCAAGCTTCCAAAACATAAAAGAGAGATTGGTAACCGTCCCGGTACTCACGGTACCCGAGATCTCAGAAGAGTACGTAATCTATAGTGACGCCTTTGAAGAATGGACTAGGATGTGTGTTAATGCAACACAGTAAAGTTGTTGCATACGCGTCCCGTCAACTAAAATAATACGAAGATAATTACCCTACCAACGACCTGGAGTTGGCTGCTGTAGTGTTCACGCTGAAATTTGGTGACACTATCTGTATGGAGAGGAAAATTCAAAGTTTAACCGACCACAAGATTCTAAATATTTCTTCACCCAGAAAGAGTCAAATATGAGACAGAGAATGTGGTTAGAATTGGTGAAGGACTACGATGTAGATATCCAGTATCACCCTAGAAAAGCAAATGTGGTCGCAGACGCTTTGAGTAGAAAGGCGGCCCACTCTTCGGCCCTCATTATGAGGAAAGTAAGGGTACAAAGAAAATTCGAGGGAGCCAACATAGTTGTAGCGACCGAGAGAGTCATAGCA
>NW_019268526.1:1110118-1110486 GCF_002738365.1 Cucurbita moschata | reverse complement strand
GAAGCTACGGTTCAGTTGAACCAACCCAGACTAGACCCACGGTCCAATTGAGCCGGCCTGCAAACCAAACACTTGCGGCCCAGCCCAGTAAGCCGAGGCCCAACGTTTAGCCTTGGCCCAGTAGCCTTCCACAGCCCGCGACCCGAACCACGACCCGAACCGGACTGCGACCCGCGCTTCGACCCGACACTACCGCCCGACGTGGCTTTCTCTGCTGCTGCCACGTGTCACACAGCGGCGCGGCAGTCCTCGGCTCGGCTCGGCGCAAACGGCTCGGGCTCCCTTCGGTGACGCTCCGGCGGCTCCTCCGGCGGCTCCAGCGGCTGTTCGGCTCGGCTCACCTGTTTTCAGCCCGGTTTCCACTGTTC
>NW_019268526.1:1108155-1108712 GCF_002738365.1 Cucurbita moschata | reverse complement strand
CCTCTGCCTAGAATAGAAGACTTAATTCGATCAACTAAGAGAAGCAACGATATTTTCTGAGATAGATCTGCGGTCAGGATATCAGAATAAAGAGTAAAGAAAAAGACGCACCAAAGACAACATTTAGGAAAGGTATGATCGCTATAAGTTCGTGGTATGTCATTTAGTCTCACCAATGCTCCAGTTGTGTTAACAGAGTTAATGAACCGAGTGTTCAAGAACTGTCTAGACACTTTTGTGATCGTGCTCATGGATGACATCTGAGTGTACTCGAAAATAGACTTGGAACTCCAGGAACACCTCTAAAAAGTCCTAACCACCCTAAGAGAGAACAAGTTGTATACCAAGTTCTCAAAGTGTGAATTTTGGTTACGATAAGTCTCTTCCCTAGGTTACGTGGCGACAAGGACGAAGTATCCGTAGATCCTACTAAGGTCAAAGCGGTCATGAAATAGGAACGCCCAACTTCGACAACATCAGTATAGAGTTTCTTGAGACTAGTGAGATACTATCGAAGGTTCGTGTAGCACTTCGCTAGAATAGCCTCGCCTTTGACA
>NW_019268526.1:1082729-1105866 GCF_002738365.1 Cucurbita moschata | reverse complement strand
GGAGGACGGCGGCATCGCGAGTAGAGACTGTGGCACGTGCATAGGGTAGATTCATATTTAAATTTCTAGTCTTAAGTTAGAATAGGTTGTTTTGCATTTCATTGTTTTAAATTATTTTGTATTTGTTTTTGTTTTCTCTAAATGTTCAGTATTTCATATTTAAACACGTAAGACCATGGCTGTGTTTTCTAGAGAAGAAGTTGTTTTAAACGTTTTTTTTTTTAAATTTACGTTATCAATTATGTTCATATAAGAGTTATTTCCGCATTATAGATGAGCATCAAACGTTAGTAGCGACTCTGAGTATGTGAAAATTTAGGGTCGTTACACTATGGTTGGACAATATATGCTCAAACCTCTAGCCCCGTTTTGAGAAGAAGGTTTTAGAAAGTGGGCAGAAAGATTTTCGAAAGAGAGTTTAAAAGGAAGATTGAAAGAAGATTTTGAAAGCAATGTTATAGGCTATAAACGAGAAAGGAAACACAATGGTCTAGATAGGATATAACTCTAGGTAGGAAGAATTGATGACTAGTCACATTCCCTATAGTACATTTTGAGGTGATTCACGTCTAGTAGGCCTAGATATGATTTCACCGAACAGTTATACAAACAGAAAATACAATAATAAGACAATACAAAATGAAATCAAATAAAGGGTTTGATGTGGCATGGGCATGAGACCATTGGCAATACGCCCTAGACGAGAATGACCGTGATATCCTCCCCCACTTAATTGGTTGACATCCCTGTCCTCCCCCACTCAGTGATGTGGATTGCGGTTTCTTCTATAAGGAAGTTATTCCATTTGTCCATGAATTCTGAATCCTCCGTACAGGTCTTTCCACTTTTTCTAACTCTATCAGCTAGGATAACTTCTATTCTTCGATGTTTTTCTATTTGAGATTGACATCAGGTCTTGTGATGACATTTTGATGGTCGTCGCTTGGGTCGAGGTGGTAAGACTTTAAACTATTCACATGAATTACTGGGTGAATTTTCATTTATGTGGGCAACGCATCAATCAGATGTGTTAGATATGATTGTTTCTTATTTAGTTTATTTTCCGGTCTTTACTTGATTTAGTTAGTTGAATTTTTGTTAGACAATTTGAAGCATACACGTCCAGTGGAGTAGCATAATGTTAGCTGGCCATTTGCGCCATGTTTAGAAGGGAGTGGCGCAAGTTTAGTTGTCCACTTCGGTCATTTTTAAAATATAGGTTTGTTTTAAATACTGCAATGAAATGAGAAAGATCCCACAGTATTTTAGCAACAACAAAACCAAAGGCTTTCGTTCTCTTGCTCTTTCTGATTTTTTTCTTCCAAACATTTCTTCTTGCTTTTCTTTTTTCTTCTTGGTTTTCTTATTCCAAAGATTTCTCCGTGTTCTCACCCGTGGCGAGCTACTCAGTCAAAAGACAAGTGGTATCAGAGCCCGATTCAAGGTAGAAGAAGATGCTCCAAAACACGAAGATGTACACATCATGGGGTCCATACCGGACCGGCTCACGCAATCCTCCACGTCGAGGTCGAGCACCGACGTCTCCATTATTGCCACCAAGAGGTTGGCGCTGCGAAAATGGATGCCGAATCTTCGTCGAGCGCGGGATCAAGGAGACGACCACCTCTATGTAGTACTCGATGCTGACGAGGTCCAACTACAACGAGTGGGCTTTATTGATGCGTGTCAACTTGCAAGCGCAAGGGCTATGACACGCCGTCATGTCGAAGGAAGGAGAAGTGATTGAGTACCGAGAGGATCGACTGGCGTTCGCCGCCATACTGCAGGCTATGCCTCTGAAGATGCTGGCGTCTCTCTCCACCAAGTGTACCGCGCAATCCTACCGAGTTGGTATGCAACGAGTGCGGGAGTCCAATATCTAACAGCTGCAGAAGGAGTTCTCGGAGATCCGCTTCAAGGATGGCGAATCCGTCAATTATTTTTCCAAGTGGATCACGGGGCTCGCCAACATCATCACCCCTCTTGGTGGAAGCATCAGCGAGACAGAGATCGTGAAAAGATGCTACAGGTCGCCCCAGATCACCTCGAGAAAGTCGCGATTTCAATCGAGACATTGCTTGACATGAACGACCTAACGGTGGAAGAAGTAATCGGAAGGTTGCGCAACGTCGAGCAGAGGAAGAAGAATGCCACTTCAGCTATCGATAAGCAAGGTTGTCTTCTCCTTACTGAGGAGGAGTGGCTGGTACGCTTGAAGCTCCACGACAACTCCGACTAAAGTAGCGAGTCCTCCGACAGTAAAGGCGACAAGAAGCCATGGAAACCTCGCGGGCGTTCCGGCAGAAAAGAAGGGGAGCAGAAGTGTTAGAAATAAACTTAAATATAGGAGAGAGAAGAAAAAAAAAGTAATTATGATTTTTGTTTGTTATTTGGTAATAAAGACCCTCGGTAAATTTGAGAGTGAAAAGGGTTTATTGGACAAAAAAGTGAGGGCACCAAATTTGAGGTAAAAGGGCGTATGGAGAGAGAAAAAGTGAGGGAAGTTACCGTTAAACTTAGACTAATAAAAACTATAAAAGTGAATGTATCGTTAAAAATGAAAAATGGGAGAGAGAAAAGTGAGGGGAGTTATTGTTAAACTTATCTTACAAAAACTATAAAAGTGGCCTTATGGATCGTTCTAAGATGTGTGCAGAGAAAAAAAAAAAAAAGAACAAGAGAGAAGAAAAGCAGAAAGCAATTTATTGTCTGAGGTATCGTGTAATAACCTTTTGAGAAATTCTTTGTCTCCTTGTCTCTCTCCCCTTTCGACACTCCCTTTAAAGTTTTGTGAGAGGTATCTAAACGAGTTTAGATTCAGAGCGAGCATTTTATTTCCTGGTTGGTATCAGAGCGGCTTTATCTTTCAACAAATTGGTATCAGAGCGATTTCAATTTCAATAAGAAGAAGTCGACTGATGGCGGGCTGATCCGGTGCTCGAACTGTGGGATGAAAAGCCACCAAGCAAAGATTGCTAGGCCCAGGAACAAGGAGAAGACCCATGTGGCCTAATTCGAGGAGGAAGAGCCGACACTTTTCATGGTGACCGCATTGGTGTTATCTATCTTCCCCAATTTCGATTCCAAATCTACAGTAGCAATCGACGACGGCGCTACTCCGGTGACCGTCGTCGGTGAGGGTTCGATAGATCTCGAGGAAGAGCTCTAGCTGGGCGTGGCAAAGGCACCGGTTGAAGAGCTGATTCAGCTAAAGGAGGAGTGAGTGTTCGGTCAAATCGACGAAAGGGGCGAGCAGCGCGAGCATCGACAATGGGTCCTCGACACGAGGGCAACAAACCATATGATTGGGGCCAAGTCTGAGTTCTCCGAGCTTGACTCGGGGATTTGCGGGACGGTGAAGTTCGACAATAGCTCCATCGTCGAGATCAAAGGGCGCAGCACCATCTTGTTCATCAGCAAGGGAGGCGAGCACTGCAAGCTGACCGGCGTCTACTTCAACTCGAGGCTCAAGGTTAACCTTCTGAGCCTGGGTCAACTCGATCAGACCGGCTGCTACATTTCCATTGAGCGCAGGCTGTTCAAGATCTGCGACGATTGACAACGGCTCCTCACGCAAGTTCGGCGCACGGCGAACCGCTTCTACATCCTAGAGTTGGAGATAGAACAGCTGGTCAATCTCACAGCCAGGACTGAAGAAGCAACTTAGAGGTGGCACGCAAGGTACGAGCACCTGAGCTTTCCTACTCTTCAAAAACTACATAAGGAGGAGATGGTGTACGGTTTGCCTGCAATCGAGGGTGTGAATAGGCTGTGCGACAGGTGTCTCATCGGTAAGCAGAAGCGCACCCATTTTCTGTCTCAGGCATCCTACCGCACCGGTGAGCCATTGGAGCTCGTACACAACAATCTCTTCCTCCTGTTGGTCGATGACAAGAGCCGCTTCATGTGGCTGATCCTGCTGCAAGCGAAGAGTGAGGCGGCGGAGGCGATTAAGCACATTTAAGCGCACGTGGAGACCGAATGCGGGAAGAAGATGCGAGGGATGCGCACGGATCGAGGTGGAGAATTCACCTCGACGAGCTTTGATAAGTACTGCAACGAGCTCGGTGTGCAGCAACACCTAAGGACGCCCTACTCCTCAGTAGAATGGGGTGGTGGAGCCGGAACTAGACCATCGTTGGGATGACAAGATCACCACTGATGACTGTCGGGATGCCCGAGAGGTTCTGGGGAGAGGCGGTCATGACGGCCGTCTACCTCCTCAATCTGTTACCAACGCGAAACCTCGACGGAAGACACCACACGAGGTTTGTTACAACAAGAAGCTTGTGGTACATCATCTCTGAGTGTTCGGCTGCATCGCGTACATGAAGATCACGCGTCCCCACCTCGCCAAACTCAATCCTAGGGGTTTAAAGGTCATCTTCAATGACTACGAACCGAGGAGCAAGGTGTAACGGCTCTATGCTCCTGCAAGGGGGCGAGCTCACGTATGGCCTGACGTCGTCTTCGATGAGAACACCTTATGGCGGTGGAATGACGTGATGGAGGCAGACCAAAACCCAGAATAATTCACGGTAGAGTACCTCATCACCGAGCTGGAAGAAGGAGCGCAACACCATGCACTGTCACCACCACCAGCAACTACACCGGGCACGTCTACGCTAACACCGGCCTTAACTCTTTCTACGCCTCCTGAACTAGTAGAGTTCGCAACACCACGTACTATGGATTCGACGCTGGATGCTGATCACGATGATGGTCTGGTAGCCAGGTACCGGAAGATTGAAAACCTACTAGGAGAAGGTGAACCATCGGGACTGGCAGTACGCGAGCTTGAAGAAGAGGTGGCCGAACTGCATGCCATCAGTACAGATGAATCGAACTCTTTCGTCGAAGCAAAGAAGAACCCATGCTTGCTGAAGGAAATGCAGGAAGAGACGACGTCTATCACTGAGAACAAGACGTGGAGTCTAGAGAACATACCGCCAGGACACCGAGCCATGGGGCTCAAATGGGTGTTCAAGTTGAAGCGTAAGGTTCGTCTAGTGGCAAAGGGCTACATTCAGAAGAAAGAAGTGGACTTCGAAGAGATGTTCGCGTCAGTGGCAAGGTTGGAATCCGTTCGCTTGTTACTAGCGATCATGACACGTCACTCTTGGGAGGTCCACCATATGGACGTGAAGTCCACTTTCCTCAACGGAGAGCTGAAGAAGACCGTCTACGTCTGATAACCATCTGGCTTCATCAACAACGACAACTCCGATAAGGTAATGCGCTTAGACAAGGCGTTCTACGGGCTTCGGCAAGCACCACGAGTCTCAAACGCGAAGCTCGATAGTACCCTGTTGACGATTAAATTCAAGCACTGTGCCTCTGAAAATGACATGTACATGTGCGACCACGGCGAGCAGCAGTGGATCATGGTAGTGTACGTCGACGATCTCATAATCACTGCAAGCGACATGAAAGTTCTTAGAAGATTCAAGAGGAAGAATTCAACGACCTTGAAGATGAGCGATCTCGGTGCACTCAGCTACTACCTCAGCATCGAAGTGCAGCAGAGTACTGCCGGCATCACCATCTGTCAAAGTGCGTATGTGAAGAAGCTGCTGGACACAACTAGGCTGGCAGACAGTAACTCTACAAGGACACCAATGCAGGCTCGACTTCAGCTAAGGAAGGCCGGCACTAAGCCTGCGATCGACGCCACCAATTCCATTGAATACGTGAGTAGGTTTATGGAAGCACCAAGGGAGGAACATCTTGTGACTGTCAAGTGCATCCTGCGCTATGTGGTCGGAACCAGAGGCTGGGGTGTGAGATACTGTGCAGGGAGAGGAAGGAAGAAGCTTGAGCTGGTCGAATACAATGATAGTGACATGGCCAATGACGTTAATGATCGTAAGAGAACTAGCAGGATGATTTACTTTCTCTCAGGCGGTGCGATCTGCTGGCAATCAACTAAACAGAAAGTAGTTGCTCTGTCTTCTTGTGAAGCAGAGTACATCGCAGCTTAGACGACGGCCATACAAGGGGTCTGGCTTGCGCAACTGATCGAGGAGCTGATAGGAAGAGAAGGCGATCCACCAATGTTGTGCATGGACAAGTCTACGATCTCCTTGATCAAAAATCCAGTTTTGCATGACTGAAGCAAGCACATAGAGATCAGATTCCATTACATCTGGAAATGTGCAAA
Organism: Cucurbita moschata; assembly: GCF_002738365.1. NCBI lineage: Eukaryota > Viridiplantae > Streptophyta > Magnoliopsida > Cucurbitales > Cucurbitaceae > Cucurbita > Cucurbita moschata. The sequence continues at coordinate 1,099,706 of NW_019268526.1, read as the reverse complement.
TTTGGGGCTTATCAAGATTGACTTCATCTCAACAGAGGAACAGCTTGGAGACATCTTCACCAAGCCTCTGGCGCAGGTAAAATTTGAGGAACTTGACTCAAAGATCGAAGTTCAAACAATAAGGTAGATATACCACACGTTCTAGGAGGATATTGTTAGATAAAAGCCCTATGATTTTTCTTATTTAGTTTATTCTCAGGTCTTTACTTGATTTAGTTAGTTGAATTTTTGTGAGACAATTTGACGCATACACTTCAATTCGAGTAGCATAATTTTAGCTCGCCATTTGGGCCATTTAGAAGGGAGTGGCTGAAGTTTAGTTGGCCACTTAGGTCATTTTTAGAATATAGGTTTATTTTAAATACTGCAATGAAATGAGAAAGATCGCACATTGTTTTAGCAACAACAAAACCCAAGGCTTTCGTTCTTTTGCTCGTTCTGTTTTTTCTTCCAAACATTTCTTCTTGGTTTTCTTCTTCTTTCTTCTTGGTTTTCTTCTTCCAAAGATTTCTCTCTGCTCTCACCAGCGGCGAGTTACTCAGTCAAAAGACAGTAAGATGTTGGTTCTTTTTAAAACTTCAATCGATCCTTCGTATCTTCGAACAATTCTCTAGTCCTTTCGACTGCAAAATTTGATTTGTTCAGGCCTTAATTCGATAAGAACATAATCTCCTACTCGAAATTGGAGGCAACAACGTTTCCTGTCTGCCCACTTCTTCATGTCTATGGAAGCTTTCTCCAAATAAACTCGGGCTATATCTATTGTTTGCTTCCATTCTCTTGTGAATTTTTGGGTTTGAGGGTTCTTTCCTACATATGAATGATCAATAATATGGGGCAAGACTTGGTGTTGTCCACTTGCAATATCAAAGGGGATTTTTCCAGTAGATGAACTCATTTGGCAATTGAAACATAATTGAGTCACATCTAGCCGTTGTACCCAATTCTTCTGATGAGTGTCGACAAAGGGACGCAAGTATTCTTCGAGCAAGTAGTTGATTTGTTCTGTCTGTCCGTTCGTTAGTTTGGGGTGGTAGCTTGATGAGATATTTAAAGTCGTCCCCAGTAACGTGAATAACTCGGTCCATAATATTGATATGAATCTACTGTCTCTGTCACTGACGATGCTGTACGAAATGCCCCACAACTTCACAATGTGTTTGAAGAACAATTTAGCTGTTAACTCAGCCAAGTATACTTTGGGGGTGAGAACAAACGTGGTGTATTTCGAGTACCAGTTTATGACAACCAAGATGACTTATATTTGCCTACTTTCGAGAGGTGTGTTATGAAGTCTAGTGACACACTATCCCACGGTCTTATCGGCACTAGTAGGGGTTCAAGGAGTCCCGATACCTTGGCCTTCTCGACTTTATCCTATTGTCAGATGAGACGTCTTTGTATACTGCATTATGTCATCCCGCATGTTTGGATAAAAGTACCCTTTCTTGACCAAGATATCATTGATATATATATCAATGACAATGACATCAAATAAAAAAAAAAAACATTGGAAACATGGCGTTATGATTAAGAACAATAGTCTTAATTAAAAATTCCCTCTTAATTTTGTGTCTTCGTGTACAACAGGAATCTCCCATAAACCAACCAACAATATTCTTCTTCAGTTGCCTTTGTCCTTGCTCTTTATAGAACTCATTAGTCTTCTCGTTTCTTACCATCTTTCTATATCGTTATTCACATAACCCACACCTCTAAATTAAGAAAATGTTGGGTCAACTCTCTCATGAGGCTGTAATCCAGGCGCCAGCCACCGTGGCATGGCAGCTCTACGGAGGTCTTGAACTTGCACGACTTGTCGAAAACCGCCTCTCGAACCTTATCCAGAAAATTGAGGTGGTTGAAGGCGATGGAGGAGAAGGAACTGTTCTTAATCTCATTTTCCCACCGGGTAATAGTTTCTAATCATCTTCGTTTTTTTTTTTTTCGACTTTCAAATTTATACATATTTTTTTCATTCAGTATTTAATACAATGTTCGGTGATGTTTCTCTCCCTAACGAGTTCCTTTGTAAATTTTTTTTAAAAATAGTCTTATTGAAGACTTGCTACATTGATGTCTCAATTTTATGTGTCTCGAAGATGTTGATGATGTATATTTCTAAAACAAAATTATGAAAGAATTAATAATGAAATTCTTATAATAAATATCAGGTCTGTTTGTTTGTAGTTTGATGTCATTAATGATTTTGTTGTTTTATTTTTCATGGATTTCAGTGGATTAATTTTTATTGAAAAGGGTAATAAACTTAATTTTGATTGATTCTGAAAAAGGTTATAACTAATTTGATTTGAGTTATTAATTATTTTAGAATTAAATTTAATTTAAATACGATTAACAATCGCAATATATATAAACTAAAATTTAATTACAAAAATATATGAATTAAATCATAATAATACAGATACTAACTCGTTATAAATGTAAAAGTTGGAAGACTAAATACATGTACACGAGCGCTGACTTGATGTACCTTACTAACATGTAAGTTTGATATATAAGGTTAAACTAGAGCACGTCATGTGGAGAATGGATTTAGTAATATGAAAGTCTACGTATAAATGCAGGTTTAGGTGGTGCGCCAAGTTATAAGGAGAAATTCACAAAGATAGATAATGAGAATCGTATAAAAGAGACGGAGGTGGTGGAAGGAGGGTTCTTGGATATTGGGTTTACTCTCTATAGGGTTCGCTTGAAGATTGTTGAAAATGGTGATGATAGCTGCATTGTTGAATCCACCATTGAATATGAAATAAAGGAAGAGGCTGCTGCAAATGCCTCACTCGTTACCTTACAGCCTCTCATAGACATTGCTCAAGCAGCAAACGACCATCTACTTCACTACAAACAGCTTAAAGATGCATAGTTAATGAAGTCCATCATCATCTATAGCCTGTTTTCCCCCCAATATTTACCCCCAATAAATCATATAAGGTTAAGACTACTTCCATTTATTTTAGTTTCTTGTTATCTTTTATGTTTCATAATAAACGAGACTTTTTCAAATATTTGTTTTGATAAAGTAATTAATATCAACTCATGAAGGGATATTCATGCAAAATGTGAAATATCTTTTGCATGGACATGAACTCAAACGAAGGATTCTTAAAAGAGAGCTTGAAAGCAAGATTGAAAGAAGGTTTTGAAAGCAATGTTATAAGCTATAAGCGAGAAAGGCAACATAACGGCTTAGATAATATATAACTCTAGATAGGAAGAATTGACGATTAGTCGCATCCCCTATGGTACATTTTGATGCAATTCACATCTGGTAGGCCTAGACATGATTTCGCCAAATAGTCATACAAACAGAAAATACAATAGTAAGGCTATACAACATGGAATCAAATAAAGGGTTTGATGTGGCATGGACATGTTGTCTTGGGTTCATCTTCCTTAGCAATGCATATTTGGTAGTACCTTGATCGTAAGTCTAGCTTCGTGAATTATTTGGCCCCGTAAAGCTGGTCAAACAGGTTGGATATTATTGGTAAGGGATATTTGTTATGTACCGTCAACTTGTTCAAAGCTTTATAGTCTATACATTAACGTAACGTCTCATCCTTATTCTTCTGAAATAGTACGGGAGCCTTGTAAGGCACCTTTGGGGGCGGATGAATCCTGTAACAAACATTTCGCTAGTTGATTTCTATATTCATATAGCTTTGGGGGAGCCATCCGATATGCATTCTTCGTTTGAGGTTTGACCCCAGGAAGAAGCACAATTTCGTGATCAATACTCTGACGAGGTGGTAGCATTTTTTGCAAGCTGTCGGGTATTTTGTCAGCATAAGTGTCTACGACATCCCTAACTTCACTTAGAATGGGTTTGAATGATTACATCTTCCACCAAAGGTATAGCCATAAATATAGGCTCCTCGCGCGTGAGCCCTATTTTCAATTGTAAGGCGGAAATCATTATGAGATTGATTGGTTGTTTGATGCTTGTGGGAATTACTATAGGATTGCAATCGGTAATCACTATGCACTTCACCAATGACATTGGGATGACTTTATGCTCGAGGAGGAAGTCCATTTCAAGTACCACATGGAAGTCATCCATGCAAACCACAACCAAGTTCATTTTTTCTAACTAATCCCCTAGTTTCAAGGAAACTCTCCTAGAAACTCGAGCTATAAGTAGGGCCTCAAAATTAGTAGCTTTCATTTTTCCAGGGTCCTTTTCTATTATGAGTCTCAATCTTCGGCTTCTTGGTCAACAATGAAATTATGAGTCGCGTCTTAGTCTATCAAGATGCTTTTGTTGGGTCTCGAGTTTATTATCGTACCTACGAACGTAAGCCCCTTCTCTATTACTTCTATCAGGTCGATCTTCTTTTAAATGACTAACAAAAATTTCAGCGCATCCATCTTGGAGTTATCTTTGTCTTCCTTTTTTTTTTTTTTTCTGGCTCGTCTCCTGTGTCGTTGCTCTCTTATATGGAGACTTGGAGTGCATTGAGCGACGCCCGATGCAGTAGGACAGTCTATGGGGCCTTTACACAAAAGGCACTTTAAAGGGTCATTGGATAGTTCCTTCTGAGGTAGAGTCCTCGAGATTGCCCGATGTTTGTACTCTGAGGAGGTCTATCTATTTCCCCATTTGGTCCATCGTTCTCTCTGTTTGGCCAATTGGGGTCTTCATTTTGCTGACCCGGAGTATAAGGTTTGCATTGATAGTTTGGGGTTGGTGTACTCTTTCTTTGGAATCTAACTTCCCCCTGCCAAACCTTTTGTTTGTATAACTTTACTTGGCCTAGGATTGCAATTCTTGGACAAAGCAGTACACTTTGTCCTTCTCCAACCGTGTGTCTCAGTTCTTGCAATTTCAGCCTCACTATGATCGAACATTTTCGAGGAAGAATTAAGCCATCAATTCTTTCTTAATGTTTTGCCATGAGTGGATGGTGCATGACTAATTTTGGATATCACTCACCTATGTTATCAGAGTTTCATATCATCCACGAGATGCATTGTGACTAACGTAACTTTTAGGTCTTCAGAAGAAGTTCCTATAACTTTGAAGAACTATTCTATGTCAAAGATAAGGATCTCCAATTCTTTGGCATCCCGATTCTCTTTAAATGTTTTGGGTTCTAGGATCTTTAGTTTGTTAAGCTCAATGTGAGCTTGGCATAGGGGTATGATTCTCTATGGTCCTCATTGTCAAACTCACTCGGGTGTTCATCTCGATCAACTATCTGCTGATGGCATCAATAATTGTTCTGAATTCATCAGCTAATTTGTTGGTTAACTTTATCATGGCGACAAAGCTTTTGGGGCTACCAACACGTTTTGAGCAACTTGTTCGGGCAGATCTTTCTTTTAATGAGTCAACTCTATATCAATTCTTTAATCAGTAACCCATCAAGGCAGGCGTCAATTGCATCAATTCCATCAACTTTTCATTCAATTTTGTCCCTTGTCCTTCCAGGACTCGAAGAATATCAGGTACTTCTTTTAGAAACAATATTTCCTCTTCTATCAAGGTAAGTCGATTAGTTTGTGATTTAGGTGTCGATTTTATCATCAACATTGTTTTGGTCTCATTGCATCAAAGAGCTAACAAAACTTTGATATCACTTGTCACAATGCACTTTTCTTGGCAATGGACTTTGTGATTGTGCGACACTCACCACCAACACCGAGTGATTCAAGCCGATTTGAATTCGCATCACCTATGGCCAGGCAGCATATGCTCAAGCCTTTGGCCCCGTTGTGAGAAGAAAGTTTTAGAAAACAGTAGCAGAGAGATTTTTCGAAAGAGAGATTAAAAGCAAGATTGAAAGAAGTTTCTGAAAGCAATTTTATAGGCTATAAGCAAAAAAAGGTAACACAGTAGCTTGGTCGGAAGAAAGCAATGTTATAACTAGCAGGTTGGAAGAATTGATGATTAGTCGCATCTGTCTATAGTAAATTTTGAGGCGAATTAGATCTAGCAGACCTAAACATGATTTCGCCGAATAGTCATACAAATAGAAAATACAATAGTAAGGCAATACAATATGAAATCAAACAAAGGGTTTGGCGTGACAAGGGCATGCGGCCATGGGTAACACGCCCTAGACGAGCATGACCGTGATACTACTTAACACACATAACACAACGATGTCTACTGAATAAGTTTTATTGATATTTACAATCATGAAAAACTTAAGATCGATGTAGGCAAGATTATAGCCGAAGAAATAAGTAAATGTTCAAGCAAGAGAGTGAGAAAGGTGTTTTTCACCGTTGATAACTATGCGGTGTCTGGAAGCGGTGGTAGCTTTTGATGAAGAGGAAGAAAAGCTGGATGCGAAAAGTTTGATGGAATTCATAGGAAGCCACAAGGAAAGCTCAAGCAGTAGTGCAAGGAAGAGTAGTAATTTAACAGTAGGTACAGATTAAATGATGGAGCGACACGAGAACATACTCGGTGTGAAAACAATCAAGTAAGATGCAAGGCATATTGGTCTTATACAAGAAAGAGAGATAACGAAATAGAAAAAACCTTGAAGACCAAAGTCAACAAAAAGCTCAGCATTTCCAAACTTTCCTGGGGATATTTTCGAAGATTAAGGCCACATTTAATCCACATAGAACCATAACATTTGATAGAAGAGGAAGAAAAATTGATAGAAGTGGAAGAAAACATTTCCTCTAAAGAAGCCTGAAGCTGAAGGGAATTCTCAGTCCACACCTTTTGCTACCTGATTGTACTACTTAGAAGCATGCATCCATATTTTTCTTTATTGTTTTTGTTATCTTCATATGCCTCACGCACGGTTTGTTCATGCATGCACCTTAGAAACACAGTCTATATCATGTTGGGTCATACATCATGCACTTTAGAACTCATATAAAATAGTGCTATTTTGTGTATTATGCTTCATCATTATAAATACAACAAGATGAGAGGTGTATTTCCTTAAAACTCTAACTTAACAAAAAAATTAAAGCTCAAATTTTAACGTAGAGTATTCATTAAAGTCAACGGGTAAGATCTAATCCATTATAATCTACCTTAGTCGGTAGAATTCTTGAGTAATTCTCCTTACTCAACCCAACCTTAGACTATTTTCTTCAACAAAAATAATAACCAAGAGAAATCATTCCTCAAGCAACTTCCAAGAATGATTCCACATCGATTGAGCTAAAAACGGAGCTCCGATGAGCAAGAGTTCACACATGGGCACTTTGGTCAATGCTTAGTCAGCTACTGTTTTTCGAGCCACAATGTGCGTGGTTTACTGCCAAATATTTTATGGCAACACATGGCGCCTACCAATAGGCCACTTAGTTAGGTTGGTTCTAGGTTAATGGACCAAATCGCGAGTATTGAGTCGGGTTGCAAACCCAGATCTTGGATTGGATACGGTTCAAGTCGGGGGCAAACACATTCCATTGCTCGTCTTTTGACATATATCATATGAGTTCTTCACCTGTGTTTCAATTTTTTTGAGAAATTTGGTAAACTTCTTTCCCAATCCATTTTCTTTACATTTTTATATTTTTTTATCGGTAATAAAATGACTCGATTTCTTCACGAAAATTATAAATCTAGTCTAGAATGCTTTCAATTTTTCAAAAAAAAAAAAATCGAAGTTAGAAACTCATTGAACTTACTTCATTCTTTCTCATTTCTTACTGAAATCAAGCGGCTCGAATGCCTAAACCTCTCCTCTTTGATTCAGTGTACACTTCTTGTGAAGACAGGGTCGATTTCAATCGTAGTGCCAGATTTGAAAAAAAAAATTAATCCTATGGACTTTATTGAGTAAAAGTTCTAAGGATTCGAGCTCAATCATTCACGTTCGAAGTAGAAATTTGAGGAAGAAACTCTTAACCTATTGGGTATTTTTTAGCTTTTTCAACCATGGTTTCTTTCTCCACCACTCGGGATTTTTCCTGATTTCTTTTCGTCCCCTCGCTTTAGATCAACCTAAACTTCTTTTTTCCACAAAAACTTGGGGAGATATGACCACTTCTACACTTTTCGTTTTACCTAGCCCCTTCTTGTTTGTACTTGTTCCATCGTCGATGAAGAATAAAATATTATTTTTAAAATTATGATAGAAGAACGTACAATTACAATCTAAAACCATTAATACATTCGTAAGTTTGTTCATAATTAATTAGAACACAATTTTTTTTTTCCTAAAGTTAAAATAAAAAATACAAGCAAATGAATGATAATCATTTATCCATACTTTTGTATAGACAATTATTTTGCGTTAATCATTGACATTCAAACATAAACATTACATTTACTACTATTATTTTAATTTATCAATAGTATTAAAAATTCATATATTTTGTTCCAAAAGGAAATTGATATATTTTCACCTTTCAAAATTTACAAATCATAAACTTTATAGACCAAAACCATTGATCATAAAAATTAAATAAGAAAAAAGGAAGATTTTAAAACCTAAACCAAACTTCCTTTTTCATGTCGATTAAAAAAAAAATTTGGAAACTAATCCAAATCCTTATAATTAGGAACTAAAATTTTAATTAACAATTTTCTCCTAAATTTTGTGCGTTATTATCTTTAACTCATAAAGAATATTCTTATCCACATGTCTTTGTCCTTGCTCTTCATAAACTAGTTCGTCCTCTCATTTCTTATCATCTTTCTCTGTCTTCATCCACCAAACCCACACCTCAAAACTAAGAAGATGTTGGGTCAGCTCTCCCATGAGGCGGCAATCCAGGCATCAGCCACCGTCGTATGGCAGCTCTACGGAGGCCTCGAACTCGCACGATTGGTTGAAAACCGCCTCCCGAACCTTATCAAGAAAATAGAGGTGGTTGAAGGTGATGGAGGAGAAGGAACTGTTCTTAATATCATTTTCCAACCAAGTAATAATTTCTAATAATCTTCCTATTTTCTTGTTTTAAGCCTTTAGAGAATTTCATGACATTCTTCCATTCAATATTTCCCATGAGTTTATTCTATAACGAACATCTAAATTTGTTAAATTGATTATGTAATGGTCTAAGTCCACACCTATCAAATATTGTCTTATTTGAACTTTTCCTTTTAGACTTTTCCTCAAATTTATTAAAACGCCTCTGCTGCTAGGGAGAGGTTTCAACACCCTGATAAAGAATGTTTCGTTCTCTTTCCCAACTGATGTGGGATCTCATCATTCACCCCTCTTTAGGGTCCAGCGTCCTCGATGACACTCGTTCCTCTCTCTAATCGATGTGGAATCTCACAGATTAGGGATCAAATATGTTACGTGGAGTATGGATTCAGTGATATGAAAGTCTATGTATAAATGCAGGTTTAGGTGGTGCCCCAGGCTATAAGGAGAAATTCACAAAAATAGATAATGAGAATCGTATAAAAGAGACCGAAGTGGTGGAAGGAGGGTTCTTGGATATCGGGTTTACTCTCTATAGGGTTCGCTTGAAGATAGTTGAAAATGGTGATGATAGTTGCATTGTTGAATCCACCATTGAATATGATATCAAGGAAGAAGATGCTGCAAATGCCTCACTTGTTTCCATACAGCCTCTCATAGACATTGCTCAAGCAGCAAATGACCATCTACTTCACAACAAACAACATAAAAATGTTTAATTCATGAAATCCATTATTATCTTTACTCTTTTTTCTACAATAAACTCAATTTATTTCAGTTTCTTGTGATCTTGCATGTTCATGAACAAATGAGAAACGTTTTTAAATATTTGTTTTTATAGATAGTTAGTTTCCATGGTGATGTAACAAGATATATATATGTTGTTTTTACTTCTTTTAATCTACTTCTGAAGAAACTAAGGAGGTGAAGTTAAAATCTGAGTTGCATGGTGTAAAGAAAAAAAATGTATAAATTTTTTTGGAAGTTTTATAATTGAAGTTACAAAAAGGAGCTTATGAAGATAGATAATGAAAAGCGTATAAATATGGCAGAAATATATTGAATCGAAGTTATTATGAAACTTGAGTAAAGGAGGAGTATATAAATAAACAGAGACCACATCTTAATGAGAGCGATACTAATAATAGGATAAATAAAAAAGACTTGAAAGAATTGAAAACCAACAAGGTGCACCTCTTTTTTAGGTTACTCAATTATAGTTCTATTGTTAAGTGTGTTTTACTTTGAGCCATTTTAAGTTGGGTGAGCTCCTACTAATTTTATTAGGAGCATGTGAGTGAGAACAAAACATGCTTAAAGGACTCGTATTGGTCTTTGGAGACAGTCGTTACTCTTAAGAAGCGAGAAGTAGGTACTCTGTAATACCTAGTTTCCTTATTCCTTAATCGCTCTTATTTATTTTCAGCTTCGTAGATATTATTAGGGATGTTAGAGAGGGAATCCGAAGAGAATTAAAAGAATTAAAAGAAATATAAGAAATTAGAAAAAGAAAAAAGGGTCAAGGTCAACCCGGTAATTTTGCCCCCACTTACCATTTTTGAGGGGTTGAACTCTATCTTGGAAAAAAAATGCAAAAGAGAGAGAAATAAGGAAAACAAAAGAGAGAAAGAAATAGGGAAATAGGGAAGGGAGTTGAAAGAGAGATAAACAATGAAATCAAAAGAAAAAGAAGGAAAGGGAGTTATTAGGGTTTGGTGAACGAAGAACGAAGGGAGAGGGTGGATGTGAGTTAGTCAGGTTCATCGAGTAAAAATAGTTATTAATTTGAGCTTCGGTCCTCGAAGAGGCCTTCTTAAATTTAAGAAAATAGTTAGTGATTTACTTAGTTTGTGGTTTTAACTTTATGAGAAAATTTAAGAAGTTTGTTAGTGTTTTCTCTCCTATAAATACGGGTCACCTCGTATGTATATTCTATAAAAAAAATTGAAAAAAGGTTTAGTTCAAAACATCTCTCCGGTTGTTCTTTATAATTAATATATTTGTTTTGATACATTTCAATTGTATCAGAGTAAGGATGTCGAAACAAATTTCGTCACCATACAAAGTCATCAGAGGAGATATGACAAAGAGTAATGTTCCAGTACTTAGCACTCACAAAGTGTAACTATGCAGCATGGTCGATAAAGATGTGTGTTAACTTACAAACATAAGGCATGTGGGGCGCTATCGAGCATAGTGATGACGTTGAGGAACATAAGGACATGATGGCTCTTACCACCATCTACCAAGCAGTCCCGGAGGATATCCTTCTCATGTTGGCAGAGAATGACTCGACAAAGGCAGTGTGGGGGATGTTGTAAACAATGCATGTGGGTGTGGAATGTGTCAAGGAAGCAAAAGTGCAGACCTTGTAAAGTGAGTTAGAGGCTATTTGAATGAAGAATGGTGAGTAAATAGACGACTTTGCCATGAAGTTGACAATGATCATTAGTAACATCCATTCGTTAAGCAACAAGGTGGAGGAGATCTCCATCGTCAAGAAGTTCCTTCGAGTTATCCCCCCTAGATTCATGTAGATTGTTACCTCCATTAAGCAGTTCGATGACCTTAAGAACATATCGGTTGAGGAGGTCACTGGTCGTCTTGAAGTGCATGAGGAGAGACTTAGTGGCTACGAAGATAAAAAGAAGGAGAATAACCTCTTACTCACACATGAGGAGTGGCTCGCACGATCATGGGCGTGGTTACAGACATGGCCACGTAGGTGGTGACAGGAGAGGTCGTAACAATACCTCATAAACTCATGACGATGTCAACCAATTGAAGGAGAAGAGTATGATTAAGTGTTACTCTTGTAAAAAATACAAGTATTATGCGGTGGAGTGCTGCAACAAGAAGTGCGATGAGGAGGCAAACCTCACATTCACAGATAACGAAGAGCCTACACTCATGTTAGCCGAGAAGATGCCCAACCTATTGATCCTCAATGAAGAGAAGATTATGGCAGACCTCTTCGCAGATGGATAAGACCAAATGGAGACCAACATATGGAACCTAGACAATCGAGCGAGCAACCATATTGTTGTGCGCCGAAAGCGGAACAAATGTACTCACAACACCAAAGTTACTCAAAACATACAATATGACACTCAAAACTTGATGATTTCAACAGCAGAAAGAATGGCATTATATAGCCCTCTGCTAAACCTAAAGATAAACTAACAAGCCTAAAAAGACCTTGAGAATAGGTCTTGGTCCTAGAGAATAGGGCTTATGACAGTGTTCAACAATCTCCACCTTGTCATAAGATCTCCAAGTTGATAGCGATTTTGGTTGCTACCACGTCAACACACTACTCCCTTCCGACGTTGATGAAATCCAAACAATGCCAGAACTTTTCACGAGCGATCACCTTTGTCAACATATCAATAGGGTTATCAGCAGTTCCAATTTTTAATAAACGAATATCCCTTTTGCTAATAATTTCTCGAATAAAGTGAAAACGGACATCAATGTGTTTTGTACGAGCATGATGGACTTGATTTTTTGACAAGAAAATAGAGCTCTGGCTATCACAAAATACATCTATATGTTCCTGCAAAATACCCAAGTCATTGATCAAATCATGCATCTAAATAGCTTCTTTAAAAGCTTCCGTTACTGCCATATACTCTGCTTCAGTGGTAGAAAATGCAACAGTAGACTGCAATGTTGAACGCCAACAAACAGGTCCACCAGCCATAGTAAATAAATAACCCGTAGTAGATCGTCGCTTATCCAAATCACCAGCATAATCAGAATCCACATAACCAGCTACACGATTGTCAAGATTAAACATTTCTTGTTTTTGAAACTTAATACCAACATCAATAGTGCCAAGAATGTACCTAAGAATCCATTTTACAGCCTGCCAATGCTCTTTACCAGGATTATGCATATAACGACTCACCATGCTTACTGCGTGTGAAAGATCAGATCGAGTACACACCATAGCATACATCAACGCACCAACAGCATTTGTATAAGGAATGTTCTCCATATACCTTTTGTCATCGTCAGAACTTGGACACATGGAAGCACTAAGTTTGAAATGAGGAGCAAGTGGAGTACTAACGGGTTTGGTTGAATTATTCAAATTAAATCTTGACAATACCTTGCGTAGATATTGAGACTGAGTCAACCAGACTGTACCTTTTTTCGGATCTCGCTCTATCTCCATTCCAAGTATTTTCTTTGCATTGCCTAAGTCTTTCATTTCAAATGTTTTAGAAAGCTCATCTTTGAGCTTATCAATCTCCACCTGTCTCTTCGAAGCAATTAACATATCATCAACATATAAGAGTAAATAGATAAATGATCCATCATCGAGACACCGATAATACACACAATGGTCAAATTGACTATGAGTATACATATGCTCTACCATGAAATGATCAAACCTTTTATACCATTGACGAGGGGATTGCTTCAGCCCATACAAAGATTTCTTCAATCTGCATACTAAATGTTGCTGTCCAACTACTCGGAAACTGACTGGTTGCGCCATATATATTTCTTCTTCCAAATCTCCATGCAAAAAAGCAGTTTTTACATCGAGTTGTGCAAGCTCAAGATTAAATTGAGCAACCAAAGCCAACAAAATTCGAATGGAAGAATGTTTTACCACAGGTGAGAAAATTTCATTGTAATCAATACCTTCTTTTTGTGCGTAGCCTTTAGCCACAAGTCGAGCCTTATAACGTATACCAGAAGAGTCTTCCTTTTTTGCAAAAACCCATTTACAACCAATTTCCTTCTTACCTTTTAGAAGTTGTACCAAATCCCAAGTTTGATTTATCTCCAATGATGCTATCTCCTGATTCACAGCCTCTTGCCAGTGTAAGCTATCCGGGCTCTGAATAGCATCTTTGTAACTGTTAGGAACTCCATCAATCAAAGAGAAAGCATATGCTATCGTATCATCAAACCTTGCAGGTTTTCGAATTACCCTTTGTGGTCTATTCTTGGCGATTGACTCGGGTTCCTCCACTCTTTCATTTACAAGGCTTTGCTCCTCAAGACTTTGCTCTTTCTATTCTAAGACATCAAAGTTATTATTTACCTGATCAATAGGTTCTTCAATAGGAGCAACCACATCAGGAGAGAACACCACCTTCTCCACCTGCTTCAATGCCTCGTCATTATTTTCAATTTTCTGCAAAAAAAATTCCAGACTCATCGAATGTCACATCTCGACTATTAACAATCTTACTTGTATCTGGACACCATAACCTATAGCCCTTCACACCTTTGCTAAAGCCCATAAACTTGGCTTTTTTTGCTCTAGGATCCAGCTTTGAGTCTGTCACATGATAATAAAAAGGACACCCAAACACATGCAATTTATCATAATCAGTAACAGGACTACCAAACCATACCTCAAGCGGAGTTCTCCCACCGTTTCCAGAAACAGGTAAACGATTCACCAAGTGAACTGCATACCTGAGAGCCTCAGCCCAAAATGCCTTACTCAATCCTGCTTGAGACAATATGCATCGAACCTTCTCTATTAATGTCTAGTTCATTCTCTCAGCAACTCCATTTTGTTATGGCTTACCAGGAACAGTGAAGTGTCGAACGATCCCTTCATCTCGGCATACTTTAAGGAATGGATCATAAGTATATTCTCCCCCGTTGTCTGATCTCAACTTTTTGATTTTCTTGTCCGTCTGATTCTCTACCATTTTCTTCCACTCTAGGAAGATTTGGAGAACCTCGTTTTTGTGCCTCAGAGATACATCCAAACTCTCTTCGAGTAGTCATCAATAAAGGTGACAAACCACCTCTTTCCTCCTAATGAGACATTCTTTGTGGGACCCCATACATCAGTGTGAACATAATCCAAAATGCCCTTTGTTTGGTGTATAGCTGTACCAAACTTCACATTTTTTTTGTTTACCAAATATACAATGTTCACAGAAATCAATTTTTCCAGTTGTGGCACCCTTAAGGACTCCTTGGTTCACTAATGTCTGAAGCGCCTTCTCACCAGCATGCCCGAGTCGCATGTGCCATAATTTCGATATGTCTTGTTCTTTTGAACTTGCCACAGCAGCATGCCCAATTATTGTGGTTCCGTTGAGGTAGTATATGCTACCTCTTCTAGTTCCTGTAATTGCCACCAAAGCTCCACGAGCTACTCTCAAATTCCCTCCTTCCAAAATGATGCGATAACCACTCGCATCCAAAACGCCAAGTGAAATAAAATTTTTCTTCAAGTCAGGGACATACCTCACATCTTTGAGTTTTCGTATAACCCCATCAAACATCTTGATTTATACTGAGCCGATTCCCATTATCTTGCAAGTACTATCATTACCAAGAATCCATTCATTCATTGAACTTTTTGAAGTCCAAAAACATCTCTTTGTTGGGACACATATGATAGGAGCACCCAGAATCAAGAATCCATTCATTGGTTTGGCTAGCTGATAGGGAGATTGTCAAGGCATCATCTGTATCAGTGTCGTCATCTCTAACCACATTGGACTTTGACCCCTTCTCTTTTAAGATCGAACAATCTTTTTTCCAATGGCCTTTCTATCGACAATATGCACACTCATTTTTATCAAGTTTTCTCCAATTATCAGATCTACCTCTCGACTTTAATCGAGACTCTCCACATTCGTTCCTTTTCCAAGTAGAAGTTCTTCCATGAGCAGTGAGAACATTTGAGCTAGAGCTTTGATACGTCTCCTTTTCCTTCTTTCGCATCTCATTGTTGATTAAGGCATTTGAAACATCTTCAAAATCAATATTAGTGATTCCATGCAGTAGGGTCGTTACTAAAAACTCGTAGGATTCCGGCAAAGAGTTTAATAACAACAACGCCTTGTCCTCGTCATCAATCTTAACATCAAGATTGAGCAAATCAGTGATGATTTTGTTAAAATCATCCAAATGCTCAGCCATTGAGATACCTTCCTTGTAGTCAAAACGGAAGAGTTTCTTCTTCAAATAGAATTTATTTTCCACACTCTTCTTCATATATTTCGCTTCAAGCTTGTCCCATAATTCTTTCGCCATGGTAACCTTCATAAATGGTGTTGGATCGGTATGGCAACCCTAGAGGGGGGGTGAATAGGGTTTTAACGATAAAAGTGTTTAAACGTGATTAATTTTTCTAATGATGAAACTTTTTGCAAATAAGTAGAAGATGATAATTACTATAACAAAGTAATTCAAGTCAAAACAATAATCAAGTAGAACATGCAATAAATCACAATAATAATTTTGAAATTAAGTAGAAAAGAGTTAGAGAAAATGACACCGTAGTTTTATAGTGGTTCGGTCAAACTCGACCTACTCCACTCCCCAAGCGCCTCTTGGGAATTTGAATAAAGAACTTTCTCGACTCTTTCCACGGATCTGAGCCAAACCGCTACACTGCTCTTTTTACGAGTTCAAGAGCAAACTCAATCCTTTCCACGGCGCAGGATCAAACCGATACAAGTATTTGAGTTTGATAATAACACACCACGACTCTCTCAAAGAGTAGATTTACAATTTGGAATACTCACAACTATTTCCTCACAATACAAAAATAATCCCTCTCAAGAATAAGATGAAAAGAAATAAACTTGTAAGCTTGGAGAGAGCAACAAACAATGGAGACTTTGAACAAATGAGGATTGGAGAATGTATGTAAGTTGTGTATTTTAAAATGTGGGGAAGATGAGTTTATATAAAGGAGAAAAGTGGCAAAATGTAGGATTGAATATTGACCATTGGATTGTGTTAGGAATAATGGAAGGTGGAGATTAAAAGTAAATAAATAAGAAAATTTTCTAAATTCATTTATTTCAAAATTTTAATATAATAGTAATATAATATAATAATAATAAAAAGTTATGTGAGTAACGGTCAAATGAAATTCAAAATTTATTATAAATATAATAATATAATAATAATAAAAACTATGTGAGTAACCACCAAAATTTTAAAATATAATAATATAATAATATAATATAGTAATAATACAAATCAATGTGAGTAACGGTTAGATTCAAATTTATATTTTGTAAAAATAACTTTATTTAAAAATATAATAATAAGAAAAACTCCACCATTTGTTACTCTCCCAAAATTATAAATGTCATAC